>NW_015558575.1:853582-859201 GCF_001515605.1 Sinocyclocheilus anshuiensis | reverse complement strand
CGACTTTTTTACGCCCCTCGGGCCGGGCTTCGGGCCAATTTTCACGTCATAGTTCAGACGCGGGCCAGGCCTCGGGCCTGTTTTAGGCTTCTCCTTATGTTTATATTTTAGACATCCATCAATTAGTGATGAAAAAATTGCCTCGCTAGTGGAAACAACACGAGACCGTGCTACCGAGACTGTCAAGAGCGGCTCGTCCTGCAAAGCGCGCTTCAGCTTCCACTCTATCCAAACTATTGGATACAGCGCACATTTATCTAGGTTTAACGTTTAAACATTGTTATATGCTTGAACTGTTTTATGTCTATAGATTTTATTTTAGTCAAGTCGTGATGACTTGAGAAGGCTAAATTGATCAAACGCTCACTGTCTGCCGCTGGCCACTTGGTCGTTACTTTAAATGTGTAACGTTAATTGGGCTATGTGAGTACTGCTCATGTCTGAAAATAATATATGAAAAACAAAATTATTTTACATAAAAACATTAGGCTATAGCTTATATTTATTTAGTACATTTTTAAATTAATGTAAAAACTAAAATGAATTGTAAAACTGAAAGTATTTTTTTTAAATTGTGTTAAAGCACGGTGGGCCGCATTTGAATTCGTGACGGGCCGCGAGTTGAGAACCACTGGTATAAACCTATTAATTGGGTAACGGTAAGTTCCCCTTCTATATATGGTAAAAAAAACTGTAATGGACATGTCATGTAATTTTACAGTAAAATACAGTTTTTGGAAGTGAAAAAGAAGGTATAATTTACGGTGAAAAACCGTAAATTGACTTTCCCAGAATTCCCTGTGTTGCATTTCACATTTTGTTTTGTTTTTTCGTTGAAATAACTTTTTCTTAGCAGTTATGTTCATTAGGGTTGTAAGTTACATCTAATGTTGTTAAATTAATGTTTATTTGCATTACGTTAGTGTCGTGTGTTACCATGATGGTGTTTAGTATTAGTGTAAATGACCTTCTATATACAAGTATTTTCCTTCTCAGCCTATGAAAAAGCTGTTAGTGATGAGCTTTGATTAATACATTGTCTCTATCGATTAACTGAAATGTTAGTACATAATGGCTGAAAACACTTTTTCCACATTTTCATTACTTGAAAACTAAAAATACAACAAAACTAACTAAAATATAAAATGAAAATTGAATTCCAAATATTAACAAAAACTATAATAATAATATATCAATGTATAATCAATAGCCTATATATCAATACAAAAATAACACTGGTTTGCATTTGGGTTTGAGTACTTGTGTAGAGTACGTTTCTGGTCTGAGCACTTTATTTTTAATTTGTGATGACGTTTTATTTTATTTTATTTTTTCTTTTACAAGACATGACTCTTTTCTCTGTAGCCCCCTAAAAAGCAGTATGTTAACTACAAAATGTATCAACAAATGATAAAAGAACAGAAGATGAAAGCCAAAGAGGAAGCAAAATCTGTAAGTACAACATTTAACATTTGAATGATTCTTATATGATTGCTTTTTAAACCACTTGACGACTTCTGCAGTATGTGCAATCTTTCCACTAACTTTTCTTCTTTGGGTCTTTTGTCAGGAAACACAGAAGAAAAGAAGGAAAGAAGGGAAATCAAGGTTTGTGTTTATGATTTGAACTCGATGACATTAAGTCCATCTTCTGTTGTTCTCCAGGTGTTGTCATTTAAATGATATTGGTTGTAGTTTGCTTGTGCTTAATTGTATTCAGTTGCATTTGTGAAATTTCAGCACAATTTCAAAAAGGTCTTTTCAATAATGCATGAAGCACAACTCACACAGAAGTCACTTTTAAACCAAGTAGCTTTTCTTAATGCAGCGAACTTGCATGAACACGAGCAAAATCTGGGAAACTTTTTTTGCCCACAGATTCCTATTGAATTTTGAACACTGAACACTTTCACAGTCAAGATATCAAGTCATTGTTTTTGTAATTTGTGTTGTCTTTTTGACTTTTCAGGACTGAGAAAAGTAAATCGTCATCTAGCGGAGAGCTTGGTGGACAAGTTGGACGCTTCAAAAACGGAATGCTGGTCTTGAGCTCCAAAGACGTTCAGAAATTTAAAGTTAAAGTGAAAAAGTGAATGAGCGACTGTTTCTGAATCTTCAGAAAACCCAACCACTTTCAAAATGCAAGAACATTTTAATATGTATAGAATATCACATTTTGACTGAAATTGAAATATGCCATACTTTACCACAGTCATTTCCCTATGGAACATTTACAATGCCCTTACTGTTTATTTGTATTATTTTGGTTTCTTCACTTTGGTGTGTTTGTACTACAGAAATAAATTATGGCTCAATTAGCCAAGCTTATTAATGTGTACATTTACATATGGTTTGACAGTGTTTAGGGATCCTGTCTATAGACCCAAACATCTTAGCGACCATATAGCAGCATGTTTAAAAACACGTAAATCTCCTCACTAGCAGCGCATTTGGCATGCATAATTTCTTCAGAAAGTGTAAAAGTGTACTTTTATTTACAATAAATAATGCTGTAACCCTGCTTTTCTGTATGGCTAAAAACTTGATATAATTTAAGTGGTGTGAAAAAAAAAAAATAAAGACACGTGGATCACAGTTTTATTGTTTATTAAAAGGGAAAGACCGTTTTTCTTCTACACTAAGTAGTAAGAAAAGAATGTCATATACAATGTATTTGATATACAAACCACAAAGATGTACAAAAATCACATTAGGGAGAACTCAAGATCACATACAGAAGAAGAGCCCCGAAAACACACACACACATTAGTTTCCTTCTAGGAAGAGGATGATGATGATACGCAACGCTAGGGCTGTGTCTTGTGTCAGCTGATCAATGCAAAGACTCATCTGAGAAACTCATCTGTCTTTCCTTTCCAAACTTTTCATAATGAGATCATTTGAGGGCCAAACACCTGACTAATGTACATCCACATAGGTAATATGCTGTATATAGAAAAATAAATCTTTAAAAACTTGGTACAGTGGCAGATTTTCTGTTATTGAGACTACAGAATTATTATTTTTTTCTGATGATGGTCACACTCGCAGGCAGTCGTTTTCACCATACGACTGTTTAACAAACACCTCAAGACCACTTCATTTTGTGTGCTTTCAAAAGAATTTCAAAAAATGGGATTGCGCGGTATGTTTCTGAAAAATAAGAAAGAATAAATGCAATGGAATTCATCTGTGCTTTCTGTTGATGGTTGTTTCTTCAACTTTGGCCACTTTTATGTCCAAAAGTATTATGTTAACTTTGTTATATGATGGATCACATTAAAACGGTCATTTTTCCATGCCTTCATTTATTTTTTGGTACTTTTACAACTCCATTTATCCATAGATTTTGATTTACCCTTGTCCCAGATCCTTGTCCCAGAATGACTATATTTATGCCTTTTCAGCACTCATTTTTCAATGCGCGTCTTTAGTAATTCCTGACAGTAGTTTTTTTAACACCAAAAGATTGTTTGCGCTGGAGCAAGCCGTTCGTAAATGTGGCCCTAAAATTCTAAAACCTATGATTATCTAAAAAGAAATGAACACACTATTTCATTATTTATTGTGTGAAAATTACTAACACAACCAACAATTTTGCCCCCAATAAAGAGCTGGGTTTGTCCCTTTTTAACCCAGCGCTGGGTTATATGTAACTCAGCATTTTTTAGAGTGTACAGTATACATGTGAAAAATGAAAAAAATAAATAAATATCGCTGCATGTTTATTGTGTCATGTTATTTTGAGCAATTAGCATATAAAAAAAAAGCATGAAAATATTATCTAATTGTATTTAGGATACAAAAAATGGTAGCCATAAAATTAGCCTTAGCAAGACAGGCCATTATATTCTAAAATGTTTCAAATGTTATTTCCATTTGAGATGAGATGGGATGAGATTACATTTGTTGGTTTAAAAAATTGAAAGTTCACAGGGCAAAAGGTGGCCACAGTTGAAGAAATTCTCAGCAAACTGTGAGTGAATTTTGTTTCATATTCAATACATGACCAGTGATTCTATTATCTACATTGACATAACATTTTAAATATACTTTAATACAAACAAAAAAAATCCATTGTGATATTTAAAATGACATGTTAAAAAATTAATTCAGCAATATAGATCCTTTTGGGCGGATGGCAGGTTTGCAGGCGACACCCACACAGTCATTATAAACTGGATTTAAAGGAATGTTCAAAGTTCAGGTTTAGCTATTCATCCGTTTCAGAGTACATGACTTTCCGGCTCATCATCTATAATTAAGAGCATTAGCAAGTATTGGCTTAGAACATGAAAACACATGAACAGAGAAAAAACCGCTGAATGGTTTTGATCCATACTAGGTCTCAGAAAACATTTCAGATATTTACATATATTTAATCCACTTTATATCTTTGTATATGGGTGCTTTCCATATAATGGTACACTCTAAAAAATGCTGGGTTAAATACAACCCAGTGCTGGGTAAAATAGGGACAAACCCAGCAATTGGGTTGTTTTGACCCAGCGGTTGGCTTAAATGTTTAACCCAACCTTCTGGGTAGTAACCCAACCGCTGGGTCAAAACAACCCAATTGCTGGGTTTGTCCCTATTTTACCCAGCACTGGGTTGTATTTAACCCAGCATTTTTTAGAGTGTACTACATACAGAGATTATGGAATAAACATATAGAAATGTCTATGAAGGTTATTTGGTATCGGCTAACCCAGGGTTGCCAGGTTTTCACAACACAACCTGCCCAATTGTTACTCAAAACTAGCCCAAACGTGTTTCAAGCGGGGTTCCCCGGTAAAAATTGCGTTGCGGGGGGTAAAATACACGTTTTTCGGAGGTGGTTCCTCCAGTAAAATTCGCATTCCAGGGCCTGAATATCACGTTATTGGGGGCGCTTCAACCCGCGGACATGAAAAACAACCCGCGGCAACAGTGTTAAAAGGGGTCATATGATGCGATTTCAATTTTTCCTTTCTCTTTGGAGTGTTACAAGCTCTTGCTGCATAAAGAAGATCTGTAAAGTTGCAAAGACTAAAGTCTCAAATCCAAAGAGATATTCTTTATAAAAGTTAAGAGTCAGCCACGCCTACCTAAAAAGGCTCGTTCTAACACACCCCCACATGTCTACGTGACAATGTGGGAAGATTTGCATAACGCCGCCCAAATGTTCACGCAAAAAAAGAAGGCGTAACTTTTATTCTCGCTGTAGTATTGTTGTTGCCGCCGCCGCCATGTCGTGGAGGCGCTGTGTGTTTCGTTGTGAAAGCGAAACTACTTTGTTTGGTCTTCCAAAAGAGGACGATATCCGCTTCGTCATGCCTAGAGCTGATCCGTGCTGGTTGCTGAGGAAATAATACAACTTTGCATTGTCGATCGCCGGATCGGCTTTCACCGTGGAAGAAGTGGAGTGCAGCCCGGGGTCGTCACATGTGGTTGCCACTCCTTCGTCGGATCCGCCAGCCGCGCCGTTCTCAACCCCACCACCTCTGCTCACTCTAGCCCGGCCTCAGCTCACGCTAAGCCGCGGCTTCAGCTCACGCTAAGCCGCGGCTTCCTCTCACGCTAGGCCGCCGTGTTTTTCGTTGTGAAAGCGAAACTACTTTGTTTGGCCTTCCAAAAATG
>NW_015558575.1:844832-853324 GCF_001515605.1 Sinocyclocheilus anshuiensis | reverse complement strand
CCCAATTGCTGGGTTTGTCCCTATTTTACCCAGCACTGGGTTGTATTTAACCCAGCATTTTTTAGAGTGTACTACATACAGAGATTATGGAATAAACATATAGAAATGTCTATGAAGGTTATTTGGTATCGGCTAACCCAGGGTTGCCAGGTTTTCACAACACAACCTGCCCAATTGTTACTCAAAACTAGCCCAAACGTGTTTCAAGCGGGGTTCCCCGGTAAAAATTGCGTTGCGGGGGGTAAAATACACGTTTTTCGGAGGTGGTTCCTCCAGTAAAATTCGCATTCCAGGGCCTGAATATCACGTTATTGGGGGCGCTTCAACCCGCGGACAATGCACTGGATAGCTGGCCAATCAGAGCACACCTTGCTTTTCAGACCAATGAGCTTTGTAAAAATCGACGCGTTTCAGAAAGGCGGGGCATAGAGGAGAAACAATAATGTACAGTATGTGGAAAATAATGTTTTTTTAACCTTAAACCGCATAAACACATTTCATTACACCAAATACACAAAATAATGTTATTTTTAGCAATATCATATGACCCCTTTAAAGTAGCCCAATTCCGCGGGAAAACCACAGACTTGGCAACACTGGGCTAACCTGAGATCTGTAAAAGTGTTTTCTGGTACTTTTTATGGATCAAATCCATTGATGGATGTATTTTTGTATGTATCGCCATTACTTTGCCCGCTGATGGTCATAAATATGGTGTATGAGGCAACAAGTGCATATGGACAGCTTATGTGGCATGTTGGTAGTTACCACAGACAATAATTAAACTTGTCACTTTTACAGTACAATAAAGGTTTATGGGGAGAAATGTTCCGAAGGGTCAAGAAGTGGCAGCTAAAGCACTTATATAAATACTTCTGTACTAAAATATTTTATTTGAGCTCAGGTGTTGTCTAAATCATCGTTTTGGCAAAGGGATGTCTTTTCAACACTGTTTTCACATCCTTTTTCTTTTTTTCTGTATAGTATATGAATATGAGTTACATGGTTATGACATGAGATCATGAGAATTTGGAAAGTTTACAATGTTAGCCGTGTTTTAGTACTCAAGTCTGAGTCCAAAACCATATTTTCATGGTCTTGGTCTTGTGATGAACTCAACATGCTCAGAGCTCATGTTAATATGTGTAATGTTTCTGTCAGTGTGTATTTTACAGCCCAATCTCACAGGAAAACTATTTTATGAGGTGGTGATTCTGTATGAATTTGTACAATGTGACTCATACGAAAATGTATTATTTTTAACGAAAAAGTAAGCATGAATGTCCACCTCTAACCCTACCCCTAAACATAGCCGTCGCTGGGGTGTAAGTAGAAAAAGTACGAGTGAGATCGTATACATTCATATGAATTAGTCACCAATTTGCCAAAATGTAAAATAGTTACAAACTGCCATGAGATTGTGCTGGTTCTTGTATTGGTGTTTTACTGCTAAAAGTCTACTTTTTTTCTGTGATTTATACATGAAATGCCATCATAGTAGTGCGAAGATGTGGATAAATTACCTGGAACAACAACATTCTCAGTTGTCCCAAGCAGACGATAGCCCTGACTGAACCCCGAACATTCCTTTTAGCACAGCTTTTTACTTTTTAACCACTCTTTTCCTTTCTTTTTTTTTTCTCACATTGCACTTACATAGTGCCAGGACCTGTTTAATACTCCTGACAGCTAAGTACTCACTGCGCGATAAAAGCATCAGCTCAAGCTATATTTACATTAATTACACTGTTCATAGAAACGTGTTAAAAATATCAACAACATCCCATGCTTTACATCACCAATGGGTCATTATCTGCTCCCATAATCCAGTAAGTTAATGTCTGGACAGGATAATAAACATAAATATAATATCTTTCATTTATCTCTCATTTCTCCCTGAAACCATCGTAATTTGAACAGAGGTATAAACAGAACATAGGCTTGTATCTCCTATTGCAAGGTCCATATGTGACTGTTCATAGCATTTAATGTGACCAGTTTTATGAGAATAAAAAAACGCTGTTATAAAGTTACGTAGCTTTTGGAGGTTTTAACTCAAAGCTACGTTATCAGAAAATAATTGCACACAACAAACACTAGGAGGCAGATTGCAAACTCTGAGTCTATGCTGTATTCCTGTTTAATCCAGTCATCACACTGTAACAAATTCAAGATAATGATTGTGTAACTCATGCGCGCTTCACTGCTTTGACCATATTTACAGCTGTACAACATGCAAACGCAATCTTCTCTCCCGACTACAAAATCCATTGATGGATGTATTTTTGTATGTATCGCCATTACTTTGCCCGCTGATGGTCATAAATATGGTGTATGAGGCAACAAGTGCATATGGACAGCTTATGTGGCATGTTGGTAGTTACCACAGACAATAATTAAACTTGTCACTTTTACAGTACAATAAAGGTTTATGGGGAGAAATGTTCCGAAGGGTCAAGAAGTGGCAGCTAAAGCACTTATATATATACTTCTGTACTAAAATATTTTATTTGAGCTCAGGTGTTGTCTAAATCATCGTTTTGGCAAAGGGATGTCTTTTCAACACTGTTTTCACATCCTTTTTCTTTTTTTCTGTATAGTATATGAATATGAGTTACATGGTTATGACATGAGATCATGAGAATTTGGAAAGTTTACAATGTTAGCCGTGTTTTAGTACTCAAGTCTGAGTCCAAAACCATATTTTCATGGTCTTGGTCTTGTGATGAACTCAACATGCTCAGAGCTCATGTTAATATGTGTAATGTTTCTGTCAGTGTGTATTTTACAGCCCAATCTCACAGGAAAACTATTTTATGAGGTGGTGATTCTGTATGAATTTGTACAATGTGACTCATACGAAAATGTATTATTTTTAACGAAAAAGTAAGCATGAATGTCCACCTCTAACCCTACCCCTAAACATAGCCGTCGCTGGGGTGTAAGTAGAAAAAGTACGAGTGAGATCGTATACATTCATATGAATTAGTCACCAATTTGCCAAAATGTAAAATAGTTACAAACTGCCATGAGATTGTGCTGGTTCTTGTATTGGTGTTTTACTGCTAAAAGTCTACTTTTTTTCTGTGATTTATACATGAAATGCCATCATAGTAGTGCGAAGATGTGGATAAATTACCTGGAACAACAACATTCTCAGTTGTCCCAAGCAGACGATAGCCCTGACTGAACCCCGAACATTCCTTTTAGCACAGCTTTTTACTTTTTAACCACTCTTTTCCTTTCTTTTTTTTTTCTCACATTGCACTTACATAGTGCCAGGACCTGTTTAATACTCCTGACAGCTAAGTACTCACTGCGCGATAAAAGCATCAGCTCAAGCTATATTTACATTAATTACACTGTTCATAGAAACGTGTTAAAAATATCAACAACATCCCATGCTTTACATCACCAATGGGTCATTATCTGCTCCCATAATCCAGTAAGTTAATGTCTGGACAGGATAATAAACATAAATATAATATCTTTCATTTATCTCTCATTTCTCCCTGAAACCATCGTAATTTGAACAGAGGTATAAACAGAACATAGGCTTGTATCTCCTATTGCAAGGTCCATATGTGACTCTTCATAGCATTTAATGTGACCAGTTTTATGAGAATAAAAAAGCGCTGTTATAGAGTTACGTAGCTTTTGGAGGTTTTAACTCAAAGCTACGTTATCAGAAAATAATTGCACACAACAAACACTAGGAGGCAGATTGCAAACTCTGAGTCTATGCTGTATTCCTGTTTAATCCAGTCATCACACTGTAACAAATTCAAGATAATGATTGTGTAACTCATGCGCGCTTCACTGCTTTGACCATATTTACAGCTGTACAACATGCAAACGCAATCTTCTCTCCCGACTACATGCTATGACTTGGTATTTCGACATCATATTCTAAAAAAAGCACGGCAACCGTTAAAGGGCACGGTATGGAAATAATACTGATAAAACGAACCATGAAGTGCTCATTTACTGGTAATGAGGTGTATGAAGCTTGAGTCTGTCATGTATTTAAAGTTGAAGTGTGTAAGTGTGTCACTAAATTAATTTACAAAAATAGTGACTGTTTTCAAACAGGTTTCCCCAACACTCATTTGTCACTGGTCACAAATACAGATAGCCCCGCCATAAACTCTCACTATTGGTTGAATCGTTGTTGCTAGGAGCAGCAAACAAACAGAGCAATGTTTTGCAACAGTTCTGAGAAATCAACCTAAAATGGCTTACTTAAGCTGGGACAGGAGAAAATTACACACTTCAACTTCAAGACTCTTAAGGAATACGTTGGTCACAGTGTAAGGAGACCTCAGAGCTGAGATTCTGGCTAAATATTCACAATTGTGGCTCATATTAAGCACCAAGACAGTCTATCTCTAATGGCAGGTATTATTTAATTTCTGTAAACCTGGAGGTTTTTTTTGTGTGTGTTTTAGGGCTGTTTGCTAAGACAATTGTGCATAAGTTAAAGGGGTCATATGATGCGATTTCAATTTTTCCTTTCTCTTTGGAGTACAACAACTTTGCGCTGTGGATCACCGGATCGGCTTTCACCGTGGACGAAGTGGAGTCCAGCCCGGGGTCGTCCCATGTGGTTGCTGCAAGCCCGCCGGACGCTCCTTCGTCGAATCCGCTAGCCACGCCGTTCTCAAGCCCACCGGCCTCCGCTCACTCAGCCCTCCAGCCGTTCCTCACTCTAGCCCACATTTCATTACACCAAATACACAAAATAATGTTCTTTTTAGCAACATCATATGACCCCTTTAAGTATTAGACTTCAGCACATAACTCATCCCGCACTGTTTGTGCTACGATCATGAGTTATGCCTCAAATTGTGCAGCTAATTCAGCAGAAGTGTGCTGTTAGCAATCAGTTTTACAATTTTACTTGTAGAACTGTGAACTGAAGAGACTGTAAACTTCACTATAATCTGACGCAGGGCTTTTGGCTTGACTGGGACCTTTTCAAACCCAGCACCCCAGATTCATGCTTTTTTGAAGCACATTAAAGGTGAGTAAACCTGAGATTCGTGTAGCAACCTGAAACATTTTCAAATTCACCTTTAGTCTCACAGTTGTTTGATCACTATTGGTTGCGTTTGATCACTCTGTTCCATTGCTAACATATCAAATGGATGATAAATTGGTTTTAATCCAATTACATTTTTGAAACTGTGCTAATCTTTCATTGGAGGTATGAAAAAGAGGCAGAACTTTACTTCAAAGTGCTTTGGGGTTCGACTCCAGCTTCGGCCCCCGTGGGGACAATCACGGTTTGCTTTTTTGTAAACATGGGAATGATTTGTAAACACCGAAATGCAAATCACCCATATGACCATGAGGGGGAAAAATATTATTAATATCAGCTTTATATGTCAGTGCCGTCTAAGAGCACTGATTTGTTTGACAAGAAAGGTCTGGCTTGTTCTCATTGGTTCAAGATGATCACATGATGCTCTTTGGGACTTCCAGACCTGTGATCAGAGTCACCTGTGAAAAAGATACATTTCAGTTATTAATGTTGAGAGATATGATGTGCTGATGATGACTAGGCACAGGAATCTGATTCATATTATGATTCACCTTAAATTATTCTATTTACATCTATTCATTTTCAAGAGAAACGATTTCAAAGTACAATTTATCACAACACAGGGCTTGACAGTGCAAGCATTTAACTCACATTTAAGCCTAAAAATAGATGCGCGCAAACTGTAAAAGCTAGTTACAGGAAATGTAAAGTAATGTTAAATTGTAAAACAAAAATCTTAATTAACATTTTAAGAGGTCTAAAATTTAGGGATGGAAAACAGGAATTGCAAAACAGCCTAATATTACTATCAAACCTAAAAAGGCTATGATTTCATTAGACCAATATGAGCGCTTCACGTCAAAGTAAAAACACGGTGCTGTTGCGCATTCTACAGGCTCGCTGTTTAAGAGCAGTTTGCAAATAATTAATACCATGCATTTATAACAGTA
The DNA here is from genome assembly GCF_001515605.1 of Sinocyclocheilus anshuiensis. NCBI lineage: Eukaryota > Metazoa > Chordata > Actinopteri > Cypriniformes > Cyprinidae > Sinocyclocheilus > Sinocyclocheilus anshuiensis. The sequence continues at coordinate 847,330 of NW_015558575.1, read as the reverse complement.
GATTGTTTATGAGTGACCGTTGATACATTATTATGGTGTTTATATTGTAATATGTTGCTTTTAAGAGAGTTGTAACAGTGCATCTGTTTAAATGAGCAGCTAGCAATAGTAAAGCTGACATTTCAAAATAAGAGTCACAGTGTATTTCGGACATCTTTATAATTCAAAGTGGCATTTAATTCAACGTAAACTCTTGTAGCTTCTGTCTGGGCTGCAGCATCATAAAAAGGAAAGATTAAGAACATTATTTAACACATATTATTAAATATATAGATTTTTACTAGTATCGGCACAATAACATATATTACACAGATACATAAAGTTTAAAGTAGGCCTATAATTATTAAACACAGTTTGAAGCAGAAATATTTAAAAACCTATAGTGTACTTTTTATATTTTAATAAAATAAATAATTCTAAATGTCTTCTTATATCACTTTATTAAAGAAAAAAGCACATTATTTGATACATTTTCATTGCACCCCTAAAGTTTTTCTAATGAGCTCTTAAATTTTTCAACTTAGGATAACATTTGTAGGGGGAAACAAAATCTAAACATGCCAGAAGAATTTTGGTCAAGCAACTTGAAGGTCATGAGAATGATTCAGAATAAGAAACAGTTCTTGAATCCCAATGCGACTGATCACTAAAGGTCAGTGTGGCTCTGCTGCTCACCTGGACATTGCGGTTGAGGCTAACCGCGGGCATGAACACACCCTCCAAGTTCTCGAAAGCCACGGGTCCATGCTGCTGCTTGTTGATGAAGAAGGTCAGGGTATGTTTTGTCAGGTCTAACAGAATCCCCACAGTCGAACCCTGTGTGATGCCACCCTCAGCCCTGCAAGAATCAGGTAGAAGAGGAAGGAGACAAATGAAGGGAATCAGCGACACAGGATACACAGGTGTTTTCTTTTGATCCAAGATCTCTCTGCGCAGAGGAATGAGAAGGATGCGGGAAATGGAGAATTTGGAGTGGAGCTGGATCAGAGTAAAGAAAGTAGGGAGGAGAAACTGTGCTTTGACTCCACTTTACTCACAACTCCAGTGTGTGTTACTTCTGAATCACAGCAGTGCTAATATTCAGTCTGACAGGATGACCTACTTATATTTATAGAGCAGTGAAGAAACTTTATAACAGCTCATAGTCGTTTTAAAATGAGGAACACAAGGAAGCTCTACATATCATGTATTTCAAAACACTGGCCCTGTTTCCACCTGTTATTAAAGGGTTAGTTCACCAGGGTTTTACTCATCCTCATGACATTCCAAACCCATAAGACGTTCGTTCGTCTTTGGAACACAAATGAAGATTCACACATCAATATTGAAAACAGAAGCTCAACCATGTTTGCTTGATGCGATGAGGTTGGTTCTTACGTGTCATTCAAGCACGTTTGAGCTTCGGAAAGAACCAATGAGATTTGTTCTTTACACATCAAGCAAGTAGTTAAACTTCCGTTTACTGTATTTAATGTGCTGTAAGAAAGTAGATTAATGTTTATATGTGAATAAAAGACTAAATGAAATGTGTTCATCATATAAATTGAAGTCTCTCTTCAGAAGACTTGATTCATATGGATTACTTTTACAATTTATTTATGAACCTTTTGAAGCTTAAAAATTTTGGTTGTGTGGACTTTCAATGGATGCACAAAAATTATGAGAGAATGAAATTATTAAAAAATATCTCTATTTGTGTTCCGAAGATAAATTGATTTCTTAAGGGTTTGGAGGGTGTGTAAATTTTTCCTTTTCTTTTTTTTTTTTGGTGGTGGGGGGGGTGAATTTTCCCTTTAACATGCATTTCAAATGCACCTCATGTGACTCCTTGTGTTTGGATTTTTTTAAGCCATTCACCTTATATTATGTCACAACGGTCACTTTCTTGGGAGGTTTTTGGGGGAGTGTGGGGGGGGAAAACAAGCCATTCACCTTACTAGAAGACAGTGTACCATCAGAATGATTTTGAAACTGATTTTTCAAGGTAAAAAACTTACAGTTGCTTTAAACTCAGGTGGATCATGAGCTGGTAAAATCTTTCTGAAAGTGATTCCAATGATATTGTTCCACTGTGTCATTTCTCATTAAAGCTGTGGTGTGAACTTCTCTATACTGAGTAATTAGAATGATTATTAAAACTGCATAGTCAATGTAATACTTATCCTTGGTGTGAATGGGTCTTAACTTGGATGTGCATGCTGCACTCAGCGTGCCTTTGAAAATGATACAGAGCGTTATATGTTTCCACCTGTATTTAGTACTGAGCACTTGTGAACGGATCACCAAAAATGCATCTTAATACGAACAGAACCATTGAGTTTCTGGAACATTCTCTTATCTAACAACTATCACAAAGCTGATAAGAATACTAGAACTATTACTAGCACAGTTCTACAGCAGTGACTCTACAAACTACTTTTACCTGAATGGTTTACCTGTTTAGATACCCTGGGTTATGGAGGGACAAAAGAATAAAAGAAACATGTTGGGAAAACAAG
>NW_015558575.1:843890-844677 GCF_001515605.1 Sinocyclocheilus anshuiensis | reverse complement strand
AAAAAAAGAGAAGATGAATAAAACTGTTAAAATTAATAAAATGAAAGGAGTACGATGGATCCAAAACTGACAAAGAAACAGAACAAGTTTGGTTTCAGGCTACATTAAAAAGGTTACATAGAAAAGGCACAGATTTCAGGGACTGTTAAGTGTAACACTAGCAGAACTGTTAGCGTGTCCTCACTATCAGTAAACGGAGGCAGAATTTTAAATCATTGCATTAGTATTCAAGTGTTATAATCAGCATGTCCTTGATACTCACCGGAGGACACTGCATCAGCATAAGTCTGACATTCACCATGTGTACATGCACTACATTTTCCAATTAAGCTCTACAGTGTATTAATCAAACCTTTACACTGAAACAATATTTATTATGTTCCACAGCGATTAAAACATACTGGTATGTGGTGTACATGTCATCAGCACAGTCTGAATAATCTCAGTTCCCTCAGGGCTCAGTACTTGGATTTGTAAGTCGCTTTGGATAAAAGCATCTGCTAAATGACTAAATGTAAATGTGTTGTTGTCCTGCTTATCTTGCTCTTCTATTTATAATATTTTAGTAAGTTTACATCTATGTGTTTGCCAGATGTTTTTATCCAAAGTGACTTAGTGGCTGTGGCACGTGTGCAGCAGTGGACCGCGCTTAATTTTACAACGTTTAAACTTGAGTAGAAAAGTGCGAGGTTCTAAAAAAGAATGAATAAAGTATCTGTTAATAATCTGGCCGCAGAGGAACACAACTGGGTTGCCTGATATAAAGAGACGTAATCCCCAAAACAGA
>NW_015558575.1:829240-843861 GCF_001515605.1 Sinocyclocheilus anshuiensis | reverse complement strand
AGCTCCTTGTTGAGAAAGATAATGTAGCTCTTGAGCGATTAAGCTATTTAGTTGATAAAACTGCGGGGCAGCGCTAAAAAGTTTGTTCCTGAATGTCTGAGTTCGGCCGCAGCGTGATCTGTGTGTGTGACTGAACTTAACATCAAACTGCTTCTGTTTCACACAAATGCTGGCACAGACGTGCATGTTCGGCTAGAGTCGCTTTGAACTCGTGCATCTTCGGAAGCGGAGCTGCGCGGAAAGTTACAAAAAATGTTGTGCACACCGCCATGCGAAACGACTTGCGCGAACTCAAAGCAAACTTGCGGACGCGTCGAGTATAAATCAGCGTTGAGAGTGTGTGCGTTAGATACAGTGAAGACAGCGTGTAACGTTAGTTTAGAACTCTTCTAATTTTTTATTTTTAGAAGTTAGTTAGAAATGGCACTATAGTAAGCAGTGTTTAATAAACAGCTGTTTTTCTAAATTCTGCTGAGGTGAAATTCAGTGCAGTCATGTATCGTGATACGTATCGTATCATGGCATCGGTATCGTGATACGTATCGTATCGTGACTTTGCTGGTGATACACAGCCCTAGTTTTTAGTACGCTGTGTCATGAGAAAGACACTGCAAAAGACACAAAACATGATTGCAATGGTCAAACAGGTCCGTCTAGCGCTTGTTTGCATAGAAAACAGTGGAATGGGAAAACATGTTCTGTGTGAACAGCCCCTTACATTGCATTTAAGGTACACATTAAAGCATCAGTTTTTGCTTTCCCTGGGAATTGAACCCACCATGCTCTACTGTTTGAGCTAAAGGAAGGCTGTACAGTACTTTAATCAACTCAATAATTTTCATTTATTTCCTTAACATCCAAGAATGAGATGTAAAATGTTATAAAATCTGTAGTAATGCTTTTTCAAGTGTCTGTATCTAATATCACCCAAAAAATCAGAAAACAAGGCTGTAGAGATTAGTGTTAATCAAACAACTTTCACAGTTTGCCTCACATTTAGTTGTGATACCATGTATAAATAAGTGATATAAATTAATATTTTTTATAGTTTTGAATTCAGACATAGTTATTTGGGTTTATTGTTCCCTAATGTTTCCCATGTGCACTTAAAAGCAATATTCCTTCTCCCAAAAAAATCATTAATTCGTTCATCTTTGGGACACAAATAAAGATACTTCTGTCATCATTTTTGCCTCTGATGTTTTGATGTCTTTATGAACTTTTTCACGAAGACAGAGTTCATAGACATCGACAGCAAGTACGGTTGAGCAGACTTTTATGAATAAAAAGCCTAAATTAAACTCTTCAAGTTATTGTTTTTTTCAGAAGACTTGGATTTAACTGCTCAATTCATATGGATTTAACTTTTTTCCAGCTTGACAATGGATAGACAAATATTATGTGTTGGATAGATGGTCCCTTCCTGTCTAAGAGCTGGTGCCTGGCCAAAATAATGTAGACCAAATCTGTCAAAAGCCTAGCTTGTCATATTTATCACCACACTAGAAAAATTAAGATGTGTACCTGTTGGTGTGGGAATTGTTGTGCATAAACCAGGAGCGATTGTTGTCCACATACATGGCCCAAGCCTTATCGTCCTTCCCTAGCATCATGTCCTTCATCGTATTAATCCGGGCCACACCGAATGCGGGGTCAGGGTGGTTGTCATAGCGATCCACACTAAGTTCCCAGTAATGAACTCCCTTGGAGAAGGCAGCCGTCCCGAGCACCACGCGATCATCGTAACTGTTACAAGTTACAGTCTGGTTTTCATTGGACAGGACAATGTCTCTGTGAGCTGAGGTAGGGTCAAAGGTGAACCATGCCACTACAGTGGAAAGATAAAATAAAGTTTGTGATAGCCAGAATAATTCATTGCCGTTCAAAAACATATTTTCCAGTTATATTTTGAGTCTTTTCAAAATAGCATCTCACAGTGGTTGACTGACACTGTATATGACAATAATTAATGGTGTTTCTGAAACTGCTTGTGTGAGAGAGAAAAAATAAAAAATGTAAAAAGTACATATAATAGTACCACATTTATGGTTCACTGTTTAGGTTTCTGTTTAGATTTAAAAAACAGAGCCCATTGATTTTTAGGACAGTTATTTCGGTTATATCTGACAGATAATTGAGACATTTTATGTGTGATATTCCTAAAACAAAAACTGTTTGCAGCTCCTTTAACAAGGATATACAAGAGTGTAAGTTTAGTCATCATAATTTGCTGATCTTACACATAGCTACACATATTCACTCCTCCAGTGACACATGAATTATTAAAAGAGTTGAAGGAATTAAATATTGAAGCTATTATGCTCTCTTACAAGTGGAGTTTTGGCTGAGGGCCTGTAAGGCAAATCTAGCATCAAATCCTTGTATGTACCCATGTTAATCTCCTGTGGGACCCCTGGTTTATGTAGTTTTGCAAACAGCAATCTAGGTCCTGCCAATGTAACTATAACTGGGATCTTAATTCTATTGGTCTTGGGCTAATTTTAAATGGTGCAAAACTTAAAAGCAATGTTGACCAGTCACAGGACTTATACACCTATAAATAAATACAATAAATCGAAATAATTATAATATTTTCCATTAACATATATATATATTTCCACTGTGCTTCTCAATTTTGGAAAAGTGTTTTTATGCTCTTCAAAGTCATTTGAGCGTGTATGCCATTTTGCTAAATATTAAATTAATTTTAAATAAAAATAGTAAACGGTGCTTAATTGCTGCATTTTTATCTCTTGATTCAGACGAGACTAATTTTTCACTTGAGAAAGCAATATAATGGATAGATGACTCGTATTTTACCAAAAGTTTGTAGTTAAAATGTTTTAATAAAGGATTTGTTTCTTACAAAGATGTTAATTGATGGACTGGAGTGGTGTGGATTATGTGTGGATTATTGTGATGTTTTTATCAGCTGTTTGGACTCTCATTCTGACGGCACCCATTCACTGCAGAGGATCCATTGGTGAGCAAGTGATGTAATGCTACATTTCTTCAAATCTGTTCTGATGAAGAAGCAAACTCATTTTGTATGGCCTGATGGTGAGTTTTGGGTTAACTATTCCTTTAATATTGAGTACGGTACATTGAATTCACACAATATAGTGTATTTTAATTTGTCTACTACAACTCAGCCATAGAAATCAGTTTCCAAGAAAGCTACAGCAGAATCCAACCTGGTCTCATACAAATACATACCTCTGGGTACTTTTCTGCAAGAACGTTTCTACGTACCTTACTGCACGTTTCGTTGCAGTTTCAAAGAGAAATGTCCACTGAGTGGCACTAAAACACGGATAGGTTTCTACAGTCTGTCATAGCAGGCATAGGGAGTGTTGCTGAAAATCATATAGGAAAATAACTTCCCCCTACACCAATCCCAACCCTAAACCTACCCGATAGTGTTAACAAATGCAAAACTGATATAAAACACATTTGCTGATGCAACGTGCCATTTGAACTTCCTTATATGCAGATTTGAACTGTTTTGTCAAACCATACTTACACGGGATTTGAACTGGAGCTCCTCACCTCTCAAGTACGTCTCTGTACTCCGTGAGCTACCGAACAAACCTACCATCTATGAAAACCCATTGATATGAAGCTGGAGAGTTTTACTGCCTCTAGTGTTAATTTCTTTTGGAAACTGCAGTGATATGTACTTATTGGTACATATTTCGCGACTCACGAAAAAGTGCCCCCAGGTAAATTTTTGTCATGAGACCAGGTAGGCAGAATCCATGTTTTTGAACGAATCAGTTCAGTGAATGATTCAATGACTCGTTTATAAAGACAGTCACTTTGCTGGTTCAACAATGTAACCTGCAGAAATGGAGTGGTACAAACAGTGAAAAGTCACAGTAATGTTGGTATAAATATCAGTACTCTTAAAACAACATTCAGTCAAATGAATTCAAGGACTCAAACACCTGAAACAGTTAACGGAGACATATTATGCCCCTTTTTACAATATGTAATATAAGTCTCTGGTGTTCCCAGAATGTGTCTGTGAAGTTTCAGCTCAAAATACTCCACAGATAATTTATTATATCATTTTGAAAATGCCTATTTTGAGTGGAAGCAGAAACACGCTGTTTTTCGGGTCTGTCTCTTTAAATGCAAATGAGCTGCTGCTCCCCGCCCCCCAGAACAGAGCTGCGTTATTACAGCTAGTACCTGCTAAAAACATCTGTTTTGCTTCTGATTATCATGTTTATCACGCTGAAATCATGCGTTTTAAACCATACGAGTTTAAACTTCTGATATACGGTTTTCTGAGAGCACACATCCGAAGCACACGGACAGAAAGCGGCTGTCACAGCATGTGAGTACTAAACTAAGTTATCATTCACACACAAGTTTATATTAAAAACACACAAGTTACAAAAAACAGCCGGTTATGTCTGTGAAGGTAAACAGCTGGGAAATAAATTGCATATTTATTTTAGATCTGTGTGGCAGCAGCAATATACATTAAATAAATCAATAAATCCACTACTCTCTTGTCTCCTCTGAGGCTGGGACTGTAAATAGTGTTCTGTGCTCGTCTGTGCAGCCAAAGGTAGAACAGTTAGCATGTTTTGCTCAAACTTTCGCCATGGCATTAGAGCTGGTACACCGTTGTCGCTTGCGAAAACACAATGACGGCGCCATGGGTGTAAATTTACAGATTAAGGGGCGGTAATATTATAATGAGATCCCTTTGCCACGTCACCAAGTGAGCGAAATCAGATGCGCTCGTTTTCTCAGACGCTTGCAGAAAAAGGCTTACCAAAACGAAGTTACTGGGTTAATCTTTTTCACGTTTCCTTGGTTGGTAGATGCATGGGGACCTGATTATAGCATTTAAAACCTGGAAAAGTCAGATTTTCATGATATGTCACCTTTAAAGTCTCCATGTACCTGAAGTTAAAATTGAAGTGTCTGTCTACATACAGCCTATGTAGGACGTTTGATCAGTAGAGTGGCAAAAAAGTGATGAGAGGAGTTTTCCTATAAAACACTCATTAAAGAGATGCATCCACAGCAGGGATCCACAGAGGAAAGGGAATATATAATGCAGAAGCTGTGCATGAGCGTCATAGATAGAAAATAAGCTTTAAGAACTCTCAGAGACCCTATTAAATGTGAATGAAAGAAACTGTGTGAAGCAGACGACCAAAACACCCACCATCAGATGTCTTCAGAACAACAACCTTGCAGTACGCTCCCACGCCAGCAGAGTTGTATGCTTTGACTCGAGCGTTGTATGAACTGTTGAAATGAAGGCCGTCCACTGTACAGATGGTCTCTTTCCCAACATACACCTCCTAAAACATAAACAGGGAAAGACGAAAAAAGCAGATAAGGTGTAAGGTAAAAACAGAAAGCATCTGGTAAAACATCATCTCATGTGAGATTAGATTAGATATAAGACAACACAACATGTTTATCATGAAAGATAAAATAAACTGTAGATTTCTCAAAGAGATTCAGAGAATATTAAGCATTTTAAAAACAAGATAACATAAAAAAAAGCTTCCTGCAACCCTACTTAAAAAAAGCAGTTTGGAGGATTTAACGGCACAGATTTAGCTAGTCCGACTTTTGCCAGATATGAACCAACTTCAACTGCCATGGAAGGTGGTCTTAATTTCACTTTCATGGACTTTTAGTTTGTTTCTGTTCAGTCTTCTTTGTTCTAGTCCCTATCTGTCCTTAGTTGTCATGGTAATTTATATGATTTAGTGTCGTTCATTATCGTAGTTTGCCTCTGTATTTATCTGCCTGTGTTTTCAGTTCCCCTTCAGGAACTCGAGCTGCGTCGCAAAACACTTTGGGAACTCCCCTGTGTTCCCACGCTCTGAAACACATGTGTAATTCTTCCAAGGGAATCCCGGGTGACGTCACCGGCGGGGATGACAGTGGAGACAGCGGCAGCTTCTGTTGTTCAGTAAGCACTCTGTGTGTTACGTCTTATTTATTGTTGTATGGCAAAAACATATCATGGCAAAGTCTGGCAAGAATGTTGAGTCTGACAAGCAGCGTTTCAGGCTGTGTATTCCTCCCTGCCCTTTTTTCATCACGGGTGGGGATACACACAGTTTGTGCATTGCTTGTTTGGGAGCAGAGCACACTCGCTCAGCTCTCGAGGGAGCTGACTGTCCGCATTGGGTTCGCCTCTCGATGCGGACGCTCCGCTCCCGGAGAGCACTCTTTGAGGAGGGTGCTCTCACCAGCGCTCCCCGCGCTTCGGGTCCCGCCTCTGCCAGATGGAATCATGGGGCTCGCATATGGATCTGGCAGAGAGAATGGAGACGGGCACTTCCTTTTCTTCTTCTTCGCCTGCCAGATCTAACGCTCAATCCCAGGGGACGGAAGCACTTTCTGAAATGGTTTCTTCCGCCCCGGGAGAGGGCTCGACGCGCGTGTTGTCTTCCTCTGAGGAGGGAGGTGACGCGAGCGCCGAACGAGACGAGTCTGTGGACTTGCCACCACAGTCTGTCTTGTTTGAGGAGCTGTTGGAGGTGGTGACAAGAGCTATGGCTAAATTAAATATTGACTGGCCAGCAGAAAAAGAGCGTCAGGAGTGTCCAAAAAGCAAGCTCGATGAACTCTTCCCGCGCTCAAAGTCTCCGCCTCCATGCCGGGGTCTGTCGTTTTTTTCCCGATCTGCACACTGAGGTGTCTAGATCGTGGAATAGGCCATACTCGGCCCGCCTCTTCAGTCCCGATGTGTCTCACTATTCTAATGTGTTAGGGCTGAATGAGTGCGGTTATGGGAGGATTCCCCGGGTTGAGGATATGCTTGCGGGCTATCTTTCTCCTGGTGGTGCATCTTCCCTTAAGGCCCCGGTATTACCCACCAAGCCACTTAGGACTTCTTTGGCTTTGGTGGGTAAGGCGTACACGGCGGTGGGTCAGGCTGCAGGTTGCTTGCACACTATGACGGTGTTGCAGGCATACCAGGCTGACCTGCTGAAAGAGATGGATGAGGGAGAAGATAGGAGGGATCAGCCCCAGCCGTGTATCAGCTCCTCACATCGAGAAGTCCAAAAACGGAGCGTTGCCACTTGCACCCCTCCTCAAAGAGAAAGGCAGGAGGGGGGGCGGCACTCCAGGTCGAAGTCGTCTAAGGAGATGACTGGTCTGAGGACCGTCGTTTTCAATAAGAAGGCTTCGGCCAAGAGATCCTGACATAAAGGTGTCAGGGCATCTGAGGGCAGACCCCTCTGGGGAAGAGGGGTACACACCTGATTATACGGTGCCTGTCTCTCCTCAATGCCCTCAGGAGATCGTTCCGTTACCCCTGCCACCCCCGGTGCTTCAGGGCACAGCGATCTCCAGCGAGTGTATCTCTCAGCTTTCGCCCGGAAACGTAGCGGTCCTGAGAGGCTCACTACCTCCAAGGAGGTCCCTAGAGCAGCTAGATCGGCCATTTCCTGCCGGTCCTCCGCTTCAGGGCACCGAACTAGCAGCTCTAAATACACCAGAGGCCAGTCTTGAGAGTTCCCTTAGTACATTACCTGGCAGCGTGGAAGCTTCTGCCAAATGTGTCCCAATGGGTCCTGCACACTGTAGAAAGAGGGTACAAGATTCAGTTTGGGTCGCGTCCGCCTCTATTCAATTGGGTGTTTCCCACTCTGGTGGGCCCCGAGCAGGCTCTGGTAATGGAACAAGAAGTAGACACTCTCTTGAGGAAGGAGGCCATCGAGATGGTCCCTCTTCTCAACAGAGAGTCCCGGTTCTACAGCCGTTACTTCATTGTTCCGAAGAAGGATGGGGGGTCCTGCTGTACATGAGACCCTTGCAGTGGTGGCTCAGGACCAAAGGGTTTTCCCCGAGGGGCAACCCGTTTCGCATGATCAAGGTCACGCAGCATTGCTTACGTGCCTTAGACATGTGGAAGAAACCATGGTTCCTGTCACAAGGCCCCGTGTTGGGGGCTCCATGTCGTCGCGTAATGCTAACGACGGACGCCTCCCTCACGGCTGGGGAGCGGTCATGAGTGGCCGCTCCGCCCAAGGTCTGTGGGAAGGTCCCCATCTCATGTGGCACATCAACTGCCTGGAGATGCTGGCAGTATTTCAAGCATTGAAACATTTTCTCCCAGACCTGAGAGGCCATCATGTGCTTGTTCGCACAAACAACACATCAGTGGTCTCTTACATCAACCGCCAGGGGGGTCTGCGCTCGCGCCCCCATCTTTCTGTGGACCCAGGAGAAACTGCTCCCCCTGAGGGCAGTGTACATCCCTGGGCACCTCAATCAGGGAGCAGATATCCTGTCGAGACAGGGGCTGAGCCCCGGGGAATGGAAGCTCCACACCGAGGTAGTGGAGCAGATTTAGAAGAAATTTGGTCGAGCCCAGTTGGACTTGTTTGCACTAGAGAGACCATGTCTCGAGTTTGCACCTGATATGGCGAGAGCATTTCTGTACCCCAGGTGTGAGCACTGGACACATACGTCCACAGAGCTGCCCTGTGGAGAAAGTCGGACCAATTATTTGTGTGCTACGGTCCTTATAAGAAGGGTCTTCCTGCTAACAAGCAGACCCTCAGCAGGTGGATAGTGGATGCTATAACTACTGCATACGAGTCTTCTGGTCTCCCATCACCACTAGGGGTCAGGGCTCATTCTACTAGAGGTAGACTAGTTCACTTTTACATCCACCTACAAAACGCCTGCACTGCTTACGAGACATTGTTTGTTGCTACAGCTGCTCGAGCACAGAGAAAATGGCAGACAGCGTACAACTGGCAAAGCACGGAAATATGCTAATACAGGATGGTCCATCAGCAATCGAGGGCGGGGCCTGAGCAGTATGACAAAACGGCTTGATAATTGAGACTGTTTAGGTTTTTTGGGGATTAAAAAAAAAAGAAGCAAATGGATTTTTATCATTGTAGGGTGGTTGTGTCCACACACTGCTAAGACACATTTATATGCAAATTTCACCATGTAAAAGTGAATTTTACATCCGATGTCCCCTTTAAAAAGGAACAAGCTCTTTAAAATGACCTGCCCAAAAGTATTGATTCAATATAAAACATATCAGCACAAGAATTAAAACTGTACACATGAGTTGATTTCATTCAGAGTACAAACTGATTAAGAGATCTCTTTGTTTTCCTGACTGCTGAATGATCTCAGTGGGGAAATTAAAATGCTGAAGACGTACCCGATAAGGCCCGCTATTCCCATCATCCAGCTCCAGCACGTAACCCTCTACAGGCAGGGCTTGGACCGTAGTTATCCTCCAGGCCAGAGTGGCGCTGTTATTCCACATGCAGCATTTTTCCAACTGCAACAGCGGTGCAGTAGGCACTGTGGGGGACTCCGCTAAAAGACAGAATTCAAGCATTTGAGCATTGCCTGTCATCCACCGAGGCATCAGAAGGTTAAACAGGGTAATGGTGGAGTGACATGCATGGGAGTAAGCACTTCCTGAAAGTCACTGGTGCCTCTAAAACAAATAGAGGAAAAGGGACTGTGGGTTTGGAAGGGGTCCAGTATTTTAGGGGAACAGTTTGTAGCAGCTCTGAAATACCTCCTGTGCTCTCCTCCACTTTCTGGTCACCTGCATGCATTTGTTTCAATAAAGCAGCCTCCTAACCATCTGAAAGATGATATTGGACAAAGCAAGTGTTGCATGTGTGAGTCTAGAGGTAAAACTGAGAGGATCGTTGCCTCTGAAACTGGGAACGATGGAATTTGCTTTTGGATCCTTGACAAGAAATCAATTTGAGTTTCAAGATTGGTTGTATTTTCCAATATTGTTTTAACTGCATTTTTTAAGCTGTTGTTTACTAGTCCTTAGATTCTAGAATCTACATTCTAAATGGAAAACATGAATCTCGTTGAAACAAATTCATATTATATTATTAGCTTTATTACAGTGACCACCAGTGTCGATACTGTTTTTAGTTACTCATTAATAAGCAACTATGGTTTAATTACACAAATGTTTATAATTTTGTATAAATTATTAATTTTTACAAAAAAAAAAAAGCTACATACATTTTTGAAAATATTTCTGAACCTGTATAAACACTAGCTTAAAAAAAAACTTTTCATTTTTTTTTTTTTTTTTTATTAGAGGCAGAGCTTCTTTTTTACTTTTTAAAGTGTCTAAAGCTTGACATGTTTTAAAGTGTCTTATGCTCACCAGGGCTGCATTTATATGATGAAAAATAAAATAAAAACAGTAATATTGTGAAATGTTATAAAAAAAAAAATTGAGCGCTTTCCATTTCCATTTAAAATGTAATCTATTCCTGCGAATTTTCAGCATCATTACTCCAGTCTTCAGTGTCACATGATCCTTCCGAAATAATTCTAATATGCTAATTTGCTTCTCAAGAAACATTTCTTCTTATTATCAATGTTTTTTCAGGATTCTGAAAATAGAAAGTTCACAAGAACAGCATTCATTTGAAATAGAAATGTAACATTATAAATGTATTTACTGCCACTTTTGATCAGTTTAACGTGTCCTTGCTGAATAAGTGTATTAATTTTGTTGGTATTTGATAAACATTGTTTTGTTTAGTGCATCTTCTGTTCAGCTCTACTGTGTTCCATCTATCTGTTTTAAGACCAGGTTCAAGGTTCACACATACTGCATACTGTATACAGTCCATGTGCATGCAGTGCAGAAGCAGCACAGATGCGTGTTTGCGGTCCGCTACTGGACCGTAGCTGTTTACCACAAACACAACATTTATCCATTATTTTGATTTCAAATCCAAATGTTGTTAATGAAAATGGTTTTTCAGCATTGTGATTATCTTTTTACATATTACAGTAATACAATCTTTCATAGACGTATTCAGGTATAGGCAATGTTTCAATGCATTTTACTTCTGTGAAGTGAAGTGACGTGTGTGGCCAAGTATGGTGACCCATACTCAGAATTAGTGCTCTGCATTTATCCCATCCTAAGTGCACACAAACCATTTTTGCTGCAGCGCCCGGGGAGCAGTTGGGGGTTCGGTGCCTTGCTCAAGGGCACCTCAGTCATGGTATTGAAGGTGGGAGAGTGCTGTACATTCACTCCCCCCACCTACAATCCCTGCCGGTACGAGACTCGAATTTGGGTTAGGAGTCCGACTCTCTAACCATTAGGCCACGACTTCCCTTACACTTCTAGATGTATACATTAAGTTGCTCAAGCAAGTGGCAAAACATTTAAACAGCCTATTGTCTACTTTTCTAATCACAAACATTTTAAATTAATCTTACCACTGACAGAAAGTCAGCTCTCCTGCCTTTTCTTTTGCATTTAAATCTTTATTAAAAGCAATCCTGTGGTTCATAAAGAACTTTGTGCAGTGCAGTGTGAACACCATAGACCAGGGTTCCTCAAATCTTGCCCTGGAGGGCCAATGCGCTGCAGAGTTTAGCTCCAACCCTGATCAAACTCACCTACCTGTGATTTTCCAATGATCCTGAAGACACTGATTAGCTTGCTCAGGTGTGTTTGATTAGGGTTAAAGCTAAACTCTGCAGGAAAGTGGATCTCGTGGGCCAGATTTGAGGATCCCTGCCATAGACTGTATAAAAACATGGACGTAGTGTCCGTGATGTCACCTGTTGGTTTCTGAACAGCATTTTTGAAGCCTAAAGTGGGCGGAGCCAGCAGTCGCCATCTTGGCAGCGCGTCACTCTCGGATAATCGAAAATGGGCAAAGAGGCGGGACGTGGGTGGAGCTGGTTGCTGAAACCACGCCCACCTAGCTCGACGGTGGTATCAGCAGTGGCAATCCACCTGTCACTCAAGTGGACACTCCCTTAATTATGCAGAACTTTAAGGCTAAATATAATTTAAACGGATGAGTTATAAAAACATGCACCTCCTTCACAGTTGTCATGAAGGGCAAAATTAGCTATATAGACCAAAACCACTTTTTGTACCAGGCTGTAAACATATTTTTTTTCTGCTGTAAATTTGGGAATTTTAACATGGGACGCATGGGAATGACTCCCTTTTGGAGCCAGCCTCTAGTGGCCAGGTACGATTCACTTGGAACCCCAACCGAGGTGGTACTAAAAAAAGTACCAGGTACCAGGTACTGTACCCAGTGGAAAACACCCCAAAAGTGAACCGTCCCGAGCCGTACCGTGCCGTACCATGCAGTGGAAAAGTGCCATAAGTCACTTCTGTGTTGGTTTCAAGAGAGACCGGAAGGTTGCCGCTTGGTGAACACTCTAATCTGTTAACATGGGCACGGAAAAAAAATATGCACTGCAGAGTATGTGTGAACCTGGCGTAATGCAAAAACATGCACAGCGTGTTCACGGTCTCAAAACCAAAACATCCAAACCATAACATGATTATGTAACGTGTGTTGCTTGCATCGTTATGCCCCCAACACTGGTGCCCACAAACAGCAAACGTTAAATCTCATTTGTTAGGTGTGTGTCACATGTTACCTTTATTCTGGGTGAAGTCCAGCTGGAGGATCGACTGCATCAGAGGGTCTGTGTTGACTGTCAAGGCGAATTCTGGGCAGACCTTTGGCTCCAATGCACCTTTTACCCACTGTTCCTGAGACGCCTGGACACGCTTGATCAACGCATCTGAGATCTGGAAGTGTGAGGAGGAGAAATGAAGAGAAGAGAAATGATAATTATCAACAGTGATGTCTTAGAAAATATAAGAAAATAGCCTCATTTTCATTCCTGTCAAAAATGTTATATGGCGCTGCCCTGACTAAGGTGCCACTGATGTACAATATGAAAGATGTAGTCCATAACATTCTGCACAGTGTTTCAGCGATTCTCTTTTTTCCTTTGTGCATCGGTTTGTCTTGATCCTCAAAATACATTGTTGTCTGCCAACTGCTTCTTTCTTCCTGCCTTTTCAGAAATCCCTGCTGGGCAGGCATCTCTGACTCACGTTACATGCTTTGTGAAGGCACTCAAAGAAACATCACAATCGATACTTCATGAAAAATTCAGTAAAGAGGCAGCGTTGCTCATCTGGAGCTGTCGTCTCTATATTTTAGAGGTTCGCTGCTATGAAACATCAATTATTGAAAGAGTTTAATTGCTGAGGGCCAGTCTGAACACCAGATAAATGCTTTCAGAGGAAACCACATCGGAAACCACAGCTTACATGGCTCTAAGTTTCATTCATACTTCTGAATAATAACAGGGACGTACCAGTGCTCCTATCCCAATGTTGAGGTGTTATTTGAAATATGGATTTTTAAAATTATTATTATTATTATTATTATTATTTCAGATCTTTTGATCTTTGCTTTTTTTTCTGTTTGTACCTGTAGGAATCCACTGGGATCGTTCTCTTTAATAACCTCCAGACAGAATTCCATCATTCCTGTGGTCTGTCGGAGCTTCATGGTGCAGTGAGTTATCTGATCCTTAACAGTCTGAAACAGAGAGGAGATGGTTAAGAGCTACAGTCTGAGAAGCAGGCATTCAATCAAAGACATGCTCACAGTGATGAACTCCTGCTGTGAGTGTCACGTCAGATAGACACCTCAAAGAGATATGGAGCCGTATAATAACCGATAGCATCATTGCACACGTTCACACACATCTACTGTCAGAGAGTTCCAAGACAGGATTTGTATGGCTGTCAATGATCATCAGTCTCAGCCAATTAAGGGAATGTTCCAGATTCAATAAAAGTGAAGCTCAATCAATTACCACAGAAAATAATTTCAACAAAAATGCACTTTACATGGAACGAGGCATTGCACCTAAATAAACATTAAATAGGGGAGAGTGGGGTGATTTGAGCCTGTGGGGAAGTTGTGCCACCCCTTGTTTCTAGATTGGTGATATGACCACAAATATATAAAGATTTAACCATTTTACTAACCATGTGATGGAGAGAAGCCCATGGAATAATTGGTAACTACATTTAGGTTCAAAAAACTTTTTTTTTTTTTTTTTGCTGTTCGAAGGGATTTTTGTATGTTTAAGGACTCAAAAAAATCTGAAAAAAATATCACACGTGTTTCTGTTTTGGGAAGTTATAATATGAGGCTATACTGTTAGCATAATGTTAGCTCTAAACTTTTAGATGATACAAGTTTGTTAAAATGGTAGGAGTGGGGTAATTTAAGCTGAAAATCATGGGGTAAGTTGAGCCAGTGGCTCACCCCTTCTTATGATTATAAAGTATAATTTTACTGTAAATCTACATGGTATTTTATTCATTTTAGACTAAACATTTTTGATTGTGTTCTTTGTTTTGAACTTGATTTTGTTCTGAAAGTTTTAAATAGGCCTTGTTTATGAAAATTGGCCATTGAAGTTGTTATGAAATTGTTTTTCCCTGCAACATTTATAAGTTGGATATTGAGTACTATTAGCCCAGATCTGTAAGGTCAATTGCAGTCTGTTTTTTTTTCTTTTCTTTAGTTTTAACTTTATTTTGTTCTAAATTTTTAAAAAATGACTTCAAGGTTGTGAACAGTATCTTCAAATAAAACGTCTCAGGTTACGTATGTAACCATAGTTCCTCGAAGGAACGAGACGCTGCGTCGGAAAACGCTAGGGGAACGCCCTTCAGCATGACCGGCTCTGAACCTCGTGTGTAATCAGACCAATAGATGGGCGAGACGTCACGGGCGGGTGACGTAATGACCAGG
>NW_015558575.1:827068-827863 GCF_001515605.1 Sinocyclocheilus anshuiensis | reverse complement strand
GAGGGCACTGAGGAGAGACGGGCACCGTGTAATGCGGTGTGAACCTCTCTTCCCCGGAGGGGCCTGCCCTCCGAGGTCCTGAGCCACAGCATCAGGACTCTCATAGCTGAAGTCGAAAACGGAAAACGACGGCCCTCAGACCCACGTCGTCTGTTAGGAAGACTAGACCAGAGCCTGCTCGACCCAATGAAGCACACTTGACAGTGGCTCCCACACCGCCAGGTGACCTCCTAAGGGAACCAGTCTCGCGAGACTGGCCTCTGGTGCGCCTAGAGCAGCTAGCTCAGTGCCCTGAAGCGGCGGACCGGCAGGGGACGACCGTACTAGCTGCTCTAGAGACCTCCGTAGAGGTAGCGAGCCTCTTAGTACCGCTACGTTTCCGGGCGGTAACTGAGAGAAGCGCTCGCCGCACTGAGGAGAGACGGGCACCGTGTAATGCGGTGTACACCGCTCTTCCCCAGAGGGAGCTGGCCCTCAAAAAGTCCTAGGCCTTAGTCGTCAGGACGTTTACGACGAAGACTATCCAGCGAGAATTACGGTCCGCAGAACCGCCTTCCGCTAGAAGCCTTCGGCCTGGGAGCACCACTCTGACTCTAGACTCCCAGCAGCCCCTGCTGACCACCTCAACCTCCTCAGAGGAAGAGAGGTAAACTCGTGCTCTCACTCGAGAAAATTTATTTATTTATTTTTATCCCAAGTGCCCCTGTATATCTAACCTCTCATAGTCAGATAAATACTTCATTTTATTCCTCAGAATTAAATGCAATCAAACAACCAGACGAGTAAATACGGTCT
>NW_015558575.1:817250-826583 GCF_001515605.1 Sinocyclocheilus anshuiensis | reverse complement strand
GAGCCGGTCACGCTGAAGGGCGTTCCCCTAGCGTTTTCCGACGCAGCTCGAGTTCCTGAAGAGGAACTTTTAAGAAGTCGTCCATCCATCCATTCTATTATCCAAACATCTTTGTCCTTTGTGGCACAGTTTAACTCCATGTGGCTCAACTTACCCTCTCCCTAGGCTCAATTTACCCCACACCTGGGACAAGTTGTGCCAAGAGACTTTTTTTTTTTTTTTTGAAAGCCATATTTTGAAGGCAGTTTATTTTAGATCCAAAGTGATTATTCCCAAGGATGCACCACATCCTGAAATTTCTGTACATATTTAAGTTGGGCCCATTACTGTCACATGCTCACTATAAACACACCGTAAGTAAAAACTGGCTCAATTCACCCTGCTCTCCCCTATATGTTAATACAGGCACAAGACTATGTTATATGTGTAATAAAAGAAATCTTTCAACTCCTCTCATCACTATATAATATAGTAAACATGGCTACTGTCATGTTACATGCAAGGTTATTTGAAAGGGTGTGACATAACTATCCACAAATTATTGCAAACTAAGCAAACCCCACTAAGTGACAGACTAAAATATTCCCCACAATTAGCAAATGTTTCAATCCTGGATTGATCAGTACAATGTTCCTGCCATGATCCTGTGTGTTCCTGTTCACCCATAACTGATTTAGTTGCATAATAACATCAGAGACTATATACTGTACTTCAATGGAAAGATGGGTGATGAATGAATGACTTAATGAATAAATTAATTTTGTATTGTCACGTCATGGTTAACTTTACACATAAAGTGCTCTACAAAGTGATTGTGTCTCTTCAGAAAACGTTTAATTAACAGCTTGATGGAATATGGAATATGGAATTATTTTACAATGTCTTTATGAACTTTTTGAAGCATCAAAGTTCTGGTAGAATGGACTTTCAGTGGAGAGACAGAAATCTCTCAGGTGTCATAAAAAGTATCTTCATTCCAGTCTTGTGGGTTTGAAATTACTCGAGGGTGAGTAAACGATGACAGTTTTTTTTTTTTGTGAACTATCCCTTTAAGTAGAGTATTAAATGTTCTTTCCTGAAATACTGAGAAATAATAAGCTATGAATGATCCTGAATATATTCTATTAATATTTGTTTTTGAAATACAAAGAGCTGATTTCATTTTGCTATCCATGTCTAATTGTGAAGACAATGTGCTGATCAAATCAGTCACTCTTTATTTATTCTTGCATTAATTATAATGCATAATTATTTAATGATGCACTTGTCAAGTGCTCTGTGGAATGAGATGAATGACTGTATAATTATAACTGACAGAACCAACATTAACCCTTTAAATTAGAAATGAATAAATATTTAAACAAAACAAAAAGAAGGAAGATTAATGCCCTGTTCAATGTGTTTAATGTGCCATCATCATCAAAAAAAATAAAAAAATTAATAATGCTTAAAGACATTCATATTGTGAGGTTATGAATATTTAAATATGAAAAAAGCAAGACCTTAATTTTTCATTTCCTTTTTTTTTTTTTTCTTCTTCGTCTGCCAGCCTTATCCTGATTAAAATTACTAGAAAGCCTTCTGTCTCTAATCTGTATCAAATGAAGCAAAGGAACTTACGTTGGTTGGTTTATTGTGCACAGAGCCATACGTGTACCACGGTTTCCTAAATTTTGCTGCTTTCCTGTCGGCTGATGTTTTATTTTACAACCCCAAGTTCTGATACATAAACTGTAGATAATCTTCCTAATGCACAATATAAACTTGCATCACTGTAATCTATAGAACAACCTATGGATTAATTCCTTGATATACTGTAATAACTGCATAGGACTGAGCGGGTTTACTTTCACACCCCAACCCCCTTCATCTTGTGTTCAGTGTGGTGAAAGAGGGCATGTGTAAAGCTCTGTTGTCAGACTACTGGCGTGGAAGAAATGAATTAGAGTAGAAAATGACGTCTCCTGTCACTGCAAACAAAAACACTTCATTTGATTATCTGAGCAGGGCACACAGACCCCGGAAGATGGAGGAACTTACACTATTAGCCACAAATTATCTTAGAGAACAGAAAATTGGCTTTTTATATCATGAGGTCCTCAATACAACCAGAGCTGATGAAAATGGCACTAGAAGCATCATGCTAATTTAAAAATCCCACTTTAGCCAAGTGCTTTTATCTTCAAAAAAAAAAAAGTAATAATACAATTAAATAATAATAATAATAATAATAATAATAAATGTGAAAAAATAAACTAAAAAATTCAACTAAATAAATAATTAAAATTAATTTACTTAACTTTTAAAATTAAATGAAAAAATATATATAAATAAATATATAAATATTTGCTACTAGTGCTACTAGTAAATAAATTGTATTCCTTACATATAGCCAGATTAAAGAAACTCACTGATCTCACTTTATTCTGACCATATGGAGTTGCACAAATAACACAAAAACTCAATCTGCTTTCCATAAAGTCAGGGGAGGCCACACTAACAGTGCGGTGTATTACAGAAACACTTTCTCTCTCTGTCCCATCTGTGTGGTGAAGCCAGGAATGATGTCATGTGACTGAATTAGGAAATAATCTCACTGCTGCAAAATGTATAGTTATAGTTGAACAACTCTTAAATTGTTTTCAAAAAATATATGTATATAAAATATATGTATACTTTTCCATTCTACCCTTAAAGGCTGATTCTAAAATAACAACTACAACCACTAGCAAATGTAATTTACTACTCCTAATTTTAGGTGTGTGGACCCCTGTCAAAAGGTGTTGAGACTAGGAATGAGTGACAAGAGATGTGCATGTTGTGCGTGTGTGTTGACCTACCTTTAGTTTACTCTCTTTCTCCTTTGTGACCTTGGTGAGCAGTTTGGCCTTCTGCCGAGTGAGCGCTTCAATCAGAGAGTCACACTGAGCGACCAGACATGCCTCAAATTCAACCCCATTCTCCTGTTACACACACACAGTATACACATAATGGGAGTGAGCCTCAAGAATTTGCACCACAAAACAGTATATACAATACAATATGTCTCCATGATTTTGTTTTTGATGTCCTGAATATGGAACTTTTGTACTATTTTAGAAGAAGTCTGCTAAAGTTAGTTGTTGTAATTTTTCACCATCTGTCTGAGCCCTAAGAATTAAAAACGCTATTGTACCTTTCAGATTTATGTATTAAAATTACCCATTTTATGATTGGCTAACATTTTCACATTTGTAAACTTCTATATTTTAAACTGCTGAATACTAAATGGTATTTGTATGCAAATGTGGGAAGCCATAATTTAAAACTGTGGAAATATAGTTACAATATGACATTATTACAGCTTAATTTTAATATATGGTCTCAGATGTTTTCAAACAAATTAAATTTCCCAAATACACCCTGCCATTGGTTGATGAAAAAGATAATCCGGCCCCAAATCTACATAATTGAGTGTTTTGTTTTGTTTTGTTTTGTTTTGTTTTGTTTTGTTTTGCTTTATTCAAACTGGTCATGATGCTTAAACAAATAGACCAAAGATTTGATAATGTTTTGTTTTGTTTTGTTTTGTTTTGTTTTGTTTTGTTTTGTTTTGTTTTGTTTTGTTTTGTTTTGTTTTGTTTTGTTTTGTTTTGTTTTGTTTTGTTTTGTTTTGTTTTGTTTTGTTTTGTTTTGTTTTGTTTTGTTTTGTTTTGTTTTGTTTTATTCAAACTGGTCATGATGCTTAAACAAATAGACCAAAGATTTGATAAGGCTTAAACAAAACAATAAAATACAATAAAATAAAATACTATATAGACATGCTACTAATGTCCAATGAAGACAGGAATAGAGCTGTCTCTACACATCACTTTTCAAATAAAATCATATCAAAAATACAGTGTAAAGTCTGCTTACAAAGGCGCTCATAGACAATCTCTTTCTCTCTCCCTCTGCCTGCTGGGCAGAATGAAAGGGCATTAAACTCTTCACTGGAGTAAAAATAGCTCAGAGCTCATAATCCAGTGGTCTCCAGGCAGAATACAATTCAAAACTCATGACAATCATGTGCATGCATGAATTGTATGCAAAAAAAATAGCTTTGATCAACATTCAATACAAATTAATGTTAAGCTGCATCAGTTTCATTTCTCTAGACTAGGGCAGGGTAAGGAGATAATTAATGCTTCAAATTTGACATTTATTCAATATTTTTATACTTCCAATATGTTTTATCTGCTTCCGACGCCCTTGCAAGACCCCAGGGGTCGATGGAACCCTAGTTGAAAACCCCGGCTTTAGATGATTAAAACCTTTGATATGCAACGCATAAACATGCTAACAAAATTCATGTCAACATCTGACATATGGCACGTTTGCTGGATACATGCTGAATGTTATAATTACCCCACTTCATTTTTAACTAAATATTAATTTGCATATTTAATGAGACACTCATAAATCAAAGAGGAGATGCTAATATTCGAGTGCTGCTAGCTTGGCTGTTTTGATTATGTTATGATTTTTGCTCTGATGTGAAGGCAATTTTTTATTCACAAGTGTTCAAAACATAGAGAGTCTTTTAATATTCTGAAAGGAACACATTCAAAACTGGCAACCTATTTAAACATTTAATATTTAATGAGTTTACATCATTTTCACATTTCTAATACATAACTCTTCATCAGATGGCTTTGTTGTGTTACATACCTGTATCTGCTGAAGCAAGTTCTTCAGTTGCACCAGGAACTCCTTGGCCTCCTTGGCTTTGTCAGACACTCCATTCAACGCCTGGGACAGCTGACACTGCACACATAAACAAGGGTCAATGAAATCATTTGCTTAACATGCTTAAAAATCTTTTCTTCCAAAATAATTTGTTGATAGAGATGTGAGTAAATATGTTATGTAACTTCAATTCCATTAAAACATTTATCTATTAATGTTGCATTAAACAGATGAAATATTGTAGTTCACTGTATAATTAGTATGCACACTTACATCACACATTTTAATTATATATCATTACTAGACACTAGGGGTGTAACGATTCATCGATATGGATCGATACATCGATACGAGGATTAAGGATTTTCTGACGAGCAGACCCCAAGTGGTGAGAATTGGGAACTGTCTATCTTCCACGCTGACTCTGAGCACAGGTGCTCCACAGGGTTGCATTCGAAGTCCCTTACTGTACTCTCTGTTCACGCTAGGGGTGTAACGATTCATCGGTATGGATCGATACATCGATACGATGGCTGACGATACGATGCATCGATGCCACGCGTAAAATATCTATATCTGTAGTATAAATAGGCATCTTTATTTTGGCACTGTCCACATTTTCACATAATGAAATTTGAAGAGGTATCGGCAATTTTTGAGGTATCGGCAAATATCGTATCGTTGGGTATGAGAATCGATATCGTATCGTATCATGACGACCATCTTCACACGCTTAAAAAACGTCTTAAACCTGCATAAATTCTTGCAGCACATTCATTAGCTACATCCCACTGATCATTCCCAGTATTCTACCTAACATTCCATGCTTCCTAAAATACCACCTACCATTATCTAGAGTCCTGATCAACCCAGCATTAGCTGGCATCCTCAAATATCACCCAACATTCCCACCGTTCTTAAACATAGCCCAGATTCCCAACATATTCAAACTCAGGGGGTCAAGGTTTGGCTGGCTAGCATGAGCAGTCATCCCTGCTGGTACATACCCTAAATAAAACATTATGTAGGCTAGAAGTTTATTTCTCCCTTGACAGCCTTCAACACTCACCATTTATTCCTAATGAAATTAGAATTATTGACATTTAATTATTTAGAATGATTGAAATTTGCATTATTGACAAACTATTTTCCTGTTTGACACTGTAAAGCTGCTTTGACACAATCAGTACTGTATAAAGTGCTATAGAAATAAAGGTGACTTGATGGAATAACAACAAAATAAAGACCCACTGCCCAGGGGCCAATCCAACATTTCCCAACATCTTCAAATATTCCCAGCATCCTCAATCACCAACCAACATTTCCATTATATAGCACTTTATACAGTAGATTGATTTAAAGCAAGCAGTTTTACAGTATGTAACATGAAAAATCCGTATCGGTGTCACTGTCATGTAAATTGATTTTCTGTTACAGCCCTGTTTGCAGCCCTAATCCTCAAGAAGCACCAAACATTCCCAGAATCCTAAAACACTAGCCAATGTTTTCAGCATCTTCAAACGCCACTCAACATTCAAGACACCAACCAACATTTCTGTGGGGCCTCCAGGAGCCTCACAAGACCATGATCCAGTCCTGCCAATCCAACATTACCCAGCATCCTTAAACACCATCCAACATCCTGGACCACAGAAACATAATCTGGTCCTGCTAATCGAACTTTATAATTTTCCCTGAATCCTCAAACACACCTCAGATTCCCAGTATCCTCAAACATAGCTCACTATCCCCAATCCCCACAAAACATCCCGAACATTCAAATACACCACCAATATTCCCAGCCTCTAACACCAACCAACAATGCTCAACGCAACTACCAATTAAACACGTTCCCTAGTGTAATATGACTTCACACACTTCAATCAAATATATCTCTTTCTACGTTGGCCGAGAGATCTTAACACGCTGCATATGTAAAAAATAACACACGCAAATAGAAAAAACACCAGTAAATTAAGAAAACATGTTTGACAACACATGCTGCAAATACTCACAATGCGACCAAATACAGAAATGCACTGCAAATATGCACAGACCACATCGGAAATGTTTAAAGGGTTCGTTCACCCCAAAATGAAAATTCTGTCCTTGCTATGTTTCTGGACCTTGATCGTGGTAATTACCTTGCTGTCTATGGGAGGGTCAGAGAGCTCTCAGAATACATCAAAAATATCTTAATTTGTGTTCCGAAGATGAACGGAGGTCTTACGGGTTTAGAACGACATGAGGGTGAGTAATTAATGACATAATTTTTTGGGTGAACTAACCCTTTAAGGGAACAGCAACAAGTGACGAACCCGGCTGGGACATGCTTAGCTTTTTTGGGAATTCGTTTCCCTTAGGCGTATTTTCAATTCGCAATTTCAGTTTGCGCAGTTTGAAGGGTAATGAAAACCCAGCTACTGTCTGCTCTGAAAGGTGAGATTTTAGTTTATTTTAACATCCTGATCATATGATTCCTTAGCTTTTTTGGATATTATTAGCCTAAATAAGCTGACGAAATACACAATTACTGTAACTGTGAAACATTATGTAAGCATGGCTAACTTACAACTTCCCTTATGAAAATTAACCATGGTTTTACTATTTTAAAAAAAGTTATTACAGTTAAACAATGGTAACCACAAATGAACCATGGTTTTGCTACACTAAGCATAGTTTAACCATGGTACTTGTACAACTGTGGTTATTCAAATAGTAAGCTATACGGCAAAATGGTTACTACACATTTACTATAATAAAAGGAACCATGGTTTATTTTCATAAGGGTTGCTGGGGTCCCCTTGGAACATTTCTGTTGTGGTCTGTGCTACTTGCCATGCGTTTCTGTGTTTGGTTGTGTTGGAAGTATTGGCAGCGCGTGTTGTCAAACTAATGAAGATGTTTTCTTAATTTGCTGGTGCTTTTTCTATCTGCATGTTTTCTTAAGTTGCAGCGCGTTGAGCTCTCTTAGCCACCGTATCTTTCTCATTTGTCTCATCAAAATTTTCTCAAACAAAACTCAACTGTCAGGATTTATATGCTTTTGATGGGCTGGTCTGTGCAGAATCAGCTTTAGATTATTGAAACACTGTCACTGTCAACGTAACACCCAGTCACACGAGGCTTTGCCCAGAGGTTTACCAGACCTAGGCAGAAGGTATAAGATCATTTAAATATGATCTTCTCAATGCAAACAACAGCTTTGCATTATGGTTTCTTTATAGCTAAAACTTTAGCCTACTGTACTGTGTGTGCCAACTATCTACTTCTAATCTGATCTCTAATAAAACCCTCAGCCTGAGCCGGACATTTGACCGCAGTTGGAGTGAGATCCACGACTCATTAATCCAGATTTAGTAGGAACACTGAAAAAGCACTCACCAGCAGATCTCTGAGTGAAAGGAAAAGATCGATAAATAATATGTTCTATTCAACAAGTTTTATAAACATGGTTATTCATGCAAAGTATAGCAATACTAAGCAGAACAGCAGTTGCAAGTCATAAGTTGTTTTTTTTAAGCTTTCTTGTTTTAGTCATAAACACTATTGCACAATAGTTTATAATTTATAATAATACTAATTTATATGATGAAGTCAGCTGAATAAACAGCACAAATAAACAGGGGTATCTGGGTGCAGGCAACATAAAAAGTTACACATCATTCACATATACTACAATACAAAGCTGGTAGTCACAATAGTGACTTACAGGTTATTAACAGGACAATGTGTAAATAAAAATTACGTGTGTATAGTATTTTATAAAAATGAATGAAATATGTTACCACGTTGTATTGTCATTTAATATAATGCCAAGGCTAGTTATTAGATTGTATTTATGCTGCCTATAATAAAATGTATTTTTTTCCAAATTATTTCTTCTACAAAGTACTAAAAGAACTGTTAATGGAACCGTTAAGGAACCATAATTGAACCAAATCTGTTAAATTCCTTATGATTATTGCTTAGATAAGATCTATTTTATTTTTTAAACACAATAAAGGGTTAACATCTTCTGCGGGTCCCTGGCTTGACTAATGATCACTCAAGTCTATGGAAAACACCCTGGCAAGAGTCCACAGAGATACACACACACACACACACACATTTCCTTCCCACCTGCTCCTCTTCCTCTGGGCCTTCCCTGCATGGCCTTCTTCGATCAGCGGGCTCTTAAATCAACGAAGGAAACACACACACATAAACAAACACAAGCACACACGCAGACGTATCTCCTCGCTCTATTAACATGCCATCTGCCCGAGCAAGCTGTCCAGCCTGCTAACAAGAAGACCCTGACAGATACCCTTCTCATGGCCCACTTCTCCTACTATGTGTGCCTGTGTGACCGAGTTGAAGACACCAGGACACCGCTGGGGTCAATGATGCATCGGGGTCACCGTCCCACCCCTCTTTTGTGTCCATAGACCCTGTACAATCTGGCCCTCCTTCACACTACTCAGGTTAATTTCAACCAAAGAATCAAACAAAGAAATAGGCCTGGTTGTCTTCCCTTGCTTTGTTAACAGATTTTAAAATCCAAAATGTCACGTAGCTGTAGTTTATTGAGCACAGTCAGTGCAAAGGTCAGTGCAAAGGTCAGACTCACTTACACAGATGAGA
>NW_015558575.1:798342-816947 GCF_001515605.1 Sinocyclocheilus anshuiensis | reverse complement strand
TGTCAAACTGATGAAGATGTTTTCTTAATTTGCTGGTGCTTTTTCTATCTGCATGTTTTCTTAAGTTGCAGCGCGTTGAGCTCTCTTAGCCACCGTATCTTTCTCATTTGTCTCATCAAAATTTTCTCAAACAAAACTCAACTGTCAGGATTTATATGCTTTTGATGGGCTGGTCTGTGCAGAATCAGCTTTAGATTATTGAAACACTGTCACTGTCAACGTAACACCCAGTCACACGAGGCTTTGCCCAGAGGTTTACCAGACCTAGGCAGAAGGTATAAGATCATTTAAATATGATCTTCTCAATGCAAACAACAGCTTTGCATTATGGTTTCTTTATAGCTAAAACTTTAGCCTACTGTACTGTGTGTGCCAACTATCTACTTCTAATCTGATCTCTAATAAAACCCTCAGCCTGAGCCGGACATTTGACCGCAGTTGGAGTGAGATCCACGACTCATTAATCCAGATTTAGTAGGAACACTGAAAAAGCACTCACCAGCAGATCTCTGAGTGAAAGGAAAAGATCGATAAATAATATGTTCTATTCAACAAGTTTTATAAACATGGTTATTCATGCAAAGTATAGCAATACTAAGCAGAACAGCAGTTGCAAGTCATAAGTTGTTTTTTTTAAGCTTTCTTGTTTTAGTCATAAACACTATTGCACAATAGTTTATAATTTATAATAATACTAATTTATATGATGAAGTCAGCTGAATAAACAGCACAAATAAACAGGGGTATCTGGGTGCAGGCAACATAAAAAGTTACACATCATTCACATATACTACAATACAAAGCTGGTAGTCACAATAGTGACTTACAGGTTATTAACAGGACAATGTGTAAATAAAAATTACGTGTGTATAGTATTTTATAAAAATGAATGAAATATGTTACCACGTTGTATTGTCATTTAATATAATGCCAAGGCTAGTTATTAGATTGTATTTATGCTGCCTATAATAAAATGTATTTTTTTCCAAATTATTTCTTCTACAAAGTACTAAAAGAACTGTTAATGGAACCGTTAAGGAAC
The DNA here is from genome assembly GCF_001515605.1 of Sinocyclocheilus anshuiensis. NCBI lineage: Eukaryota > Metazoa > Chordata > Actinopteri > Cypriniformes > Cyprinidae > Sinocyclocheilus > Sinocyclocheilus anshuiensis. The sequence continues at coordinate 815,905 of NW_015558575.1, read as the reverse complement.
CATAATTGAACCAAATCTGTTAAATTCCTTATGATTATTGCTTAGATAAGATCTATTTTATTTTTTAAACACAATAAAGGGTTAACATCTTCTGCGGGTCCCTGGCTTGACTAATGATCACTCAAGTCTATGGAAAACACCCTGGCAAGAGTCCACAGAGATACACACACACACACACACACATTTCCTTCCCACCTGCTCCTCTTCCTCTGGGCCTTCCCTGCATGGCCTTCTTCGATCAGCGGGCTCTTAAATCAACGAAGGAAACACACACACATAAACAAACACAAGCACACACGCAGACGTATCTCCTCGCTCTATTAACATGCCATCTGCCCGAGCAAGCTGTCCAGCCTGCTAACAAGAAGACCCTGACAGATACCCTTCTCATGGCCCACTTCTCCTACTATGTGTGCCTGTGTGACCGAGTTGAAGACACCAGGACACCGCTGGGGTCAATGATGCATCTGGGTCACCGTCCCACCCCTCTTTTGTGTCCATAGACCCTGTACAATCTGGCCCTCCTTCACACTACTCAGGTTAATTTCAACCAAAGAATCAAACAAAGAAATAGGCCTGGTTGTCTTCCCTTGCTTTGTTAACAGATTTTAAAATCCAAAATGTCACGTAGCTGTAGTTTATTGAGCACAGTCAGTGCAAAGGTCAGACTCACTTACACATATGAGATCAAATGTATTTCATGTCTAAACATTCTGCAGGCTGATTACTGATGAATCAAATTTGCACACTTTTTTTTGAATAATGAATGAATGATGTTTGTCCTCTCTAAAAGGTTTTTGAGCATAAATAAACCAATAGATCTTTTGACAAATATGTTTAAAAAAGCTCCAGTCAAGGCTGTATACTGGATAAAATATTACTATATGTGCAAAACATTTTGGGGTCATTTTTTAAAGAAATTAAGAAATATATACTTTAAATCAACAATCATGTGTAATATTGATCAAAAGTTACAGTAAATATATTTATAATGTTACAAATCATAAATGCTCTCCTTTTGAACTTTCTATTCATCAATGAAACCTGGAGAGAGAAAAAAATCACTGTTTCCACTAAAATATTAAGCAGCACAACTTTCCAATGGCTTTCATGGGTTTCACTGTATCATTTCAATCTCTAGGTGGAAAGCAGGACAATAAACAGTCAGAAGAATACATGCAAATGCAGAACTATAAAAACAGTATGGTTTGCTGGCATTGATATACTGATTTACTAAAACACTGAGTCTATCTGTAATAATGGGGAGAGCTCTGAGAAAAAAGGCTGCGCTAAAATGAAATCACACAGAAAAGTGGAGCTACTTTATTTAGGCTCTCTATCTTCCTAAAAGACGGAGCGCTATTATCCCATTATCTACTTCAGCAGAGCAATGTGATGAAGAGCTGATGAGACGTGAATTGAATTTAGAGACAGTGGAAGACGAGCAGTTTGTGTGTGTGTGTGTGTGTGTGTGTGTGTGTAAGATAAAAATCTGTGCTGATGTAGTAGTGACCTTGATTGTGAGTCCTCGGGGAGTATGCACTAAAGAGTGGGTCACCTATCCTCTGAACCTATCGCCCTTTCTGACTCACTTCCAAAATGTAGTAATGTACCTCTTCATAGGCAGAGACAGGGGCGTAGTGTTTGGGTATGCGAGGTATGCATATGGGCCCGGGTTGATTGGGGGCCCGCCGAGGGGGACCTTTTAATTAAAACGAGGGAACAAATTCTTAATTCGTGGCCTAAATAAATAAATATATTTTCTGCATGTCATGTGCAGGGCTCAGTAATTTCTTGTGTGCATTTATTATATTGCTGTCGTGCAGAACATGTGTCAAAAAAACCTGTGTGAGGTTGGTAGCTAGCTAGTTGAAAAGACTGTATCACCTCAATATATATATATATATATATATATATACAATAGTCTTTCGATAAAAGAGAATTAAAATGAAAGAAAGAGAATTCAAATGGTGCAGGTGCCACTGAACCTAGATGTGATACAGTTGTGATACAGTCTTTTCAACTAGCTAGCTACCAACCTCACACAGGTTTTTTTTTATTATTATTTTTATTTTATTTGGCTGTGGCAATGCAGCGTTTGCACATAGTTTTAAAAAATGACACAGTTCTACACATTTATATATATATATATATATATAAAGTAGCCATTCTTTCCATTGAGAATGCACCTTCGTTAAATTAAATTAAACACCAAGGACATTGTGGATGAATTTGCCGAAAGAAAGGCCCGGAGTGAGTGAGTAGTTTTTTTTTTCTTTCTTTTTTTCTGTCTTTTTGCAGTTTGGGCCACTGTGCCAAGAGTGTGCTTGTATTAAGTAATTTAGAAAATATGTTTTAGTGCCATAATATTTTTAGATTAAAGTCAAAATTACGAGATTAAAAATTATTTTATATTGCATGAATAAAGTTAATTAATGTGAAAATTCCACCTATTAAAAAAAAAATAAGCAAACAGACAAAAAAAGGTCTGTGGCGGTTAACTGACTGATCTATGAAAATAATAAAACAATGTTGGCAAAGTTATATTGCTGGCGTTTCTGAGGTAAATTTTATGTTACGACTGTTATGACTATTCACAAGCTTTATTGACGATTTTCGAAACACTGATTGATTGATTACATGAGATTTTATTGTTAAGTTGTTCTGATTTGTTTCAACATGTCTTCTGATATTCATTTATGTTTATCATGTGCTGGAACTAGTAGAAAAGCGGAAAAAGAAGATTGATTCACATGCCGCTTGAACTGAGGTGAATACAGTGATCTCACGCCACATTAAAGAATTTTGTGATAAAATTGACTGAATTTAAAGGCTACGATTTACAAAACACGCTTTCTTGCGATGGCTGGCATGCTACAAATAATGATTAGACTAGAAAATGTTAAATATTATTTCCAATAATTTATACCATCCATAAAACAGCTTGTGAATAGTCATGTAATGTTATTTACCTCAGAAAAGACAACAATAAGGAGTGTTGGAGCCCACATTAACCTATAACGTTTGGGGGGGCCCATACAAATGTTTTTGCATATGGGCCCGGGTCTGACTTGCTATCCCACTGGGCAGAGACCTGTCAAGGCAGCATCCTAATCGAAATGGACCCACACAAATAGGGTCACCCATTTTAGAAGAGAGACATTCTCCATCTGTTTATACTTTTTTAGATTGAAGCAAAACTATTGACCAAACAAAAATGAAATGCAATGCAAAGTCACAGTGTACTCCGGCAGCTGTGTGTGTGTAGCTATAAAAAGGACAATCACTACTTGACTGAACTAAGTGCTAGATGAATTTGAAATGCAATCACTTTGGCTTCAGCTCACTGACATACAACTTCATTACATCAGTTTTAAAAATAGGCTAAATGCTAAAAATAAACATGAAAGAATTGTAACTTTAAGAATTGTACACTGACAAGCTACACAAAATCGCGTTCAAAATCGCAGGCGATTCATTGCCGATTTTGAACGCGATTTTGTGTAGCTTGTCAGTGAACTACGGCTCTGTGTAGTAAATGCCGCTCTATCTGAAAGCACGTGCTGGAGATTTACTACTAATCACCAGAAGTGTTTGTTCATGTTTTTGCCAAGCCAAGTCTTATTCATTGTGTTTCTGCTCACTTTTGGATTTTAATAAACTGCACATGGGTTCTCATTCAACTTGCCTCCAGTGGACATACATTACCGTCATATGATATGATTTGTATGAGCACTTATGATTTTGAAACCTTATGAAAGGATTTATGAAACCAATTTTTAAAACTGTCTGTTGTTAATAACATAGCGATGTTTGAAGCATAGCCTGAAACAAAAATCACTTTCAGTCACTTTCAAACCAAGCAGCTTTCTGTTTGCTAATGCGGCAAATTTTATGTGACCAACTGAACCTTTTGCGAAATCTGCATGAGGAAATATTTTGAAATTCCCAGATTCCTACTGAAGTGATTGGAGTTCACCCATGAACATTTGCCAAACAGTAGTAAATGTGGCCGCACCTTAACCCTCACTGGAGCATAAACGGATCATACAAAAACGCACAAATGACATTGTACAAACTCACCACTAATTTGCAAAAACATAAAATAGTTAAGAATTACCATGAGTGTGTTGGCTTTGAAACACTCTACATAGGCAGCAGCTCTATGCTACTCACATAAAGGAGACAACAGAGGACAGAAGAGTTTGGTGTTACCATGTTGCTAAGCTAACAATATGTTACACCAGGGGTCTCCAAACTTGGTCCTGGAGGGCCGGTGTCCTGCAGAGTTTAGCTCCAACTCTAATTAAACACACCTGAAGCAGCTAATCAAGCTCTTACTAGGCATACTAGAAACTTAAAGGCAGGTGTTTTGAGGCAAGTTGAAGCTAAACTCTGCAGGACACCGGCCCTCCAGGACCGAGTTTGGACACCCCTCTGTTACACTAATAAGGTTTATTTATAAAGCAAGTTTATTTATAAAACATATTTCATTCAAAATAACAATTCAAAGTGCTTTACATTGCAATAAGAATGAGAAAGAATAAAACTAAGACGAATATATGTGACCCTGGACCACAAAACCAGTCATAAGGGTCGATTTTTTTGAATTTGAGATTTATACATCATCTGAAAGCTGAATAAATAAGCTTTCCAAGTTCTTAGCAATGCATATTACTAATCAAAAATTAAGTTTTGACATATTTACGGTAGGAAATTGACAAAATATCTTCATGGAACATGATCTTTACTTAATATCCTAATGATGTTTTGGCATAAAATAAAAATCGATAATTTTGACCAATACAATGTTTTTTTGGCTATTGCTACAAATATACCCAAGCGACTTAAGACTGGTTTTGTGGTCCAGGGTCACATATTTAAAATATTGTTTAAAAATATTAATTAATATATTTACCCGATTTTGTTCATTAAGTAAATTTATCTTGTTTTAAGAATCTGTAGATCATTTGAAAACATGCCAAAATGACCAATGAAGAAAACGATTTTTGCAGTGCAAGCAGCTCATTAGGTTCTGGAGCAGAGCCTTCGTCTCTGTCGCTGTGGGCAGCTGTGTGATTAATGCTGTACATCTGGAGGTCAGCAGAACCAATCACCCATCTGACAAAAGCCCTCTGTCTCTCGTCTCCATTATCTATACATCTCTGTGGTCTGATGTTCGCATTAGAAAGACAGAAAGTCATTGGCATCATCAATTTTTTCATTAATATTTGACAGAACGCTGCAATGGTGTTAAGAAATGAGGAGCAAATCTCGCTCTAAACAGTGAAGTGAAGGTTACATGCACATATTTCAATTCTTCAGCTGTTTCCCCTGATTTCACATTTCATCACTTTTGCTGTTTGCTCATGAGAATTGTATTTCTTCTGTGATGCTGTGAGACAACTTCGGATTAACTGCAGTCAGAGGGAATTGGGACTGGGTGTTACATGCCGAAAACGCTAAGGAAAGCCCTGAGGTTTGTTTATACTCATCACTCCAAAATATTTAAAGCAATATTTATAGCAATGCTGTAAGTACACAGTAAAAAAATATTTTTCAAAGCTGTAAATTAAACAAAGATTATTGGAGTATGTTTCACAAGAAAAAAAAAATTCTACTTCAAAATTTCACATTTAATTCATTTTGTTACTTGCCGTTTGTTTGTAATTATTATGCTACCATTTTCACTCAGGAATTGCTAGTGAATAGCACAGAGTAAATCCTACACCAAATTAACACTGGCATTTACTCATCCTTACATTGTTCCAAGTCCACACAAAAGTAGAATTTTTAATAGAATCTCTTTGTAGCTCATAGTGACCATGTTTGTCAACATCCATAAAAAAGCCCATAATGCTCTTTATTCTGAGTCTTCAGTTTATGAGGAACAGGCCGAAATTTAAGGCATTATTCACTGAAATTAGATTATGAAGACTTTCAGCAACAGTAATATTTCTCCCCAAAATTAAAAGAAATATGTCATTTGATGCATTATGACATTATTTTCATGACAAATAAGCAGAACGATTGTTATTATTGTTCTTATAGTGCTAAAAATAATGATATATTATTTAATTGCAATTTTAAGTATTTATACTTTAGACTGATAGCTTTTTAAAATATATATTTTTTTTTAAGTATTTTTACTATGAAAAATAGGTTTTAAATCCATGCTTATTTGCATTAAAAAAAAAAACACTGAATTATGTAAATCCGCTATTAACAACCACCATTTTTACAAAAAGTTAAATATGAGGGAACATTACATTGGTGAGAATTTTATTTAAAAAAAAAAACAGTGGTCACAATGTAAAAAAAATTCAGTGGTCCTAAAAAATAAGCTTCTGATATTCTTGATATACAATATAATTTAAAAATTTTTATATATTTAGATTTTGAGAAGAAATATTTGACATAAGTTTATATTTTGACCTGGACATGTGTTTAGTTTTTTTCCCCCACAGGGGAGGTGAGAGGTTGTCTGTTCAGTATAAGTCTGAAGAAACCACAGTCACTGATGGTTCTTTTCAGTTGTGTGGGAAAATGAAACATTGACATAATATTCATGTGTAACCATGGAAACCTGCTGTATTACAGGATTCTGTGCTTAGGCGTTGAACAGGACGGGTCACGTTTGTAGGAGGGTGTGTGGAGCTCTCTCTGTATTTATTTCTCTCTCTCTCTTTCTGTCTTCTCTATGAATAGCTGCATATCAAACCCTGCTGGTTGACCATCTTTGACTTTAGCTGGCTGCACAAACATCAACAAAGTCAAAAAATGTAAAATTTTTATGTATTTCTGTAGTTCATGATTTTTACAAAAACATAAGTTTCTTTATGTAATCTTTTCATTTTCTTCAAGAAACGTTCCAGCTACACTATGTCTTATTTGCTGAAAGTCTTGTTTGTATTAAGATCGTTTCAGTCAGTGGCCAGTTTACTGAGCTGTTTCCTTGGTCACAGATAGCCGGCAGGAAAAAGCGTGAAAAAGTATCCTTACACACACACACACACTCCCCAGCGATGGCATATGGAGGAGATGTACTGCATATTTCAGTCTGAAACATCTAACCTACATTTGATCTGCTAGTGTGTGTGTGTGTGTGTGTGTGTGTGTGTGGTGAAACCACCATTGCGTGTCATGAATGTGTGTGTGGAGGAGGAGGTCACAGCTATTCCCACACACTGTATTTATGAATATGGGTGGAAGGAGACGGCATTCCTGCATTACGTGTCTAGGAACTAGAATCATATTTATTCTGTTTATATTTTAATTTAGTGACATCCATTGGCATTTCCACATACAGAAGTCTTGTCTGTTTTTCCATTCATAGAAGAAGTGTATTGATGCTAGAGCCATTTTTATTATGTTTATATTTAGTTTTAGTGATGTCCGTCAGTTTAATTTTTATGTTAATTTTACTTGATTATTGTGTATATTTACTGTATATTTTACAGTGTGACTTATATCTCCAAATTATGACTTTATTTCTTGTAATTGTAACATTATATCACACAATGTCACTTTATCTTTCATAAATGTGACTTTACTTAGCATAATTGTGAGTTTATATTGCACAATGTGATTTTATATCTCCAAGTTGTGACTATTTTTTATAGTTTATATCTCTTTATATCTCATGATTGTGACTTTATTTCTTGTAATTGTGTCTTTATAGCTCACAATGTCACTGTATATTTCATTTATTGTAATTGTAACACTATATCTCACAATATCACTTTATCTTTCATAATTGCGATTTTCTTTAGCATAACTGCAACTTTACATTTCACAATGTGATTTTATATCTACAAATTGTGATTTTGTTTTCTTTTTTTTGTAGTTGTAACTTTATATCTCGTAATTGCAACTTTATTTCTGCTAATTGTACCTTTATATCTCACAATGTCACTTTATATTTCACAATTTTGCCTTAATTGTGACTTAATATTTTGCAATGTGACTTTATATTTCCAAATTGTGACTTAATTACTCATAATTGTGACTCTATATTTTATTATTGTGACGTTTCGTAATTGCACATTTATTTAATATACTGTGATTGTGACTGTGAATTATATTTCACAGTGCGACTTTGTTTCTTGTAATTGTGACTTCTCATAATTGTGACTTTATATCACAATGTGACTATATATCTCACACTGTGATTATATTTCTTATCTAAGGGTTGAAACAGGCTTCTATAAAATATGAAAAATATGTCAGGCTGATTCAGGCTTAACAGAGAATATTTTATCAGCCTGTATCTTTACTTGATACTGTACACCTCTCTTTATACAGTATATGTACCAGCACAGCAGGTTATTTATTATATGTAATGTAGCAATAAAATTTATAGCTAATGAAATCTCTCACATCTGAACTGTCAGAATGGATGGGATCATTAGACATCAGTAAATCTCCAACCTAATGTTTTATTCACTAAAATCAACATACTGTATGTCACATCTTCATAATTCACAGCTCATTTTTGGTTCATAAATGACTAGTGCACTGCCGCAATCACTTAATGATAAAGACCCAAATGCACTAAATTCGGCTAAATTCAGACTAAAGGTGTGTTCTTATTTAATTGACAGCTTCATGCAATACGTGTAAAAGTATCTGTTCTGTCAGCTCCATCTGAATCCATTAAAGAGCATGAAGAAAAAAGAGGCCCAGCGGGAGGGTAGAATTTAGACTGACTCATACACACTCACACAGTTCCTCCCCACCTACAATAAATCAGCACACACACACACACACACCGTGACTCTCTCCATCCACTACACATAAGCTTTCCTCAATTTCCTACTACCCCCTGCCACTGCACAGCAGCACATACACATACTGTACAGCATAAGGCACTTACACTGACCTACTCACACACAGAGAGCAGAGCAAAGAGACAAGCACTAGTAGAGTCCGAGAGTTTGTGTGTGTGTGTGTGTGTGTGTGTGTGTGGTGTGTGTGTGTGTGTGTGTGTGTGTGTGTGTGTGTGTGTTAAAACAGCTTAAGTGTGAACTGTTTTTGACTTAAGAAGTCAAAACCAAAAATGTGAACCATCTCCTGCAGCACTTTAACAGGAACATGAATTTATTAGCAGAAAATCACAGCTCTTTTAATACTATCAATTCTGAACTACACTGAATGTAAGATCAGTGTTTTGTCCAACCCTAAAAGTATTGTGGCAGTGCCATGGTTTAGTAATGGTATCAAGAAATACAATAGTACTTGGGTACCATTTGAATGCATATTTTTTTGTGCATGCTATTTCAAGGTAATCCAAATAACACCACACTGAAAATTCACTGAAGAAAAAAAAACCTGTCATTATTTACTCACCATCATGTTAAACTTTGTGGAACTTTAAACAGAATTGAGAAAAAAAAAAGCTTTGAAAAAAAGCACTCTAAATGTATTATGCCAAAAAGAACGTTTTTTGGACCAACAAAAAAAAGTTCTTTAGGATAAAACTAAATGATTTGTTGATGACTGTTTCAGTTATTTTAATTTATTTTAGTGATAAAACAGACTATATGTTTCATTGACACATACATGGAACTTGATAACAAGAATGTAATCCATAAAATGTTATGATCTCATGTTTGGAATCCCAATAGGATTCTATATGCAATCTTTTCACTTACACTATTAAAAATAAAGGTTTTGGAATCAATAGTTCCATGAAGAAACGTTAACTTCCATGGAACCTTCAGGATATTCAAATTTTCTTCATATTCTTAGGGGGGAAATGGTTCTTTTAAGAACTGTTCATAGAAAGGTTTTTGGGGAAACTGGTTCTTCTATTTGCATTGCTATATAAACGTTTTGGAATTATTGGGGTTCTTTTGATTCAATTCTCAAACAAAAAAATCTATCAATAAATCAATAAATTCTATATGGAACCCCAACAGGGGTTCCAAATATAACGCCACTGATATAATCCTTAAAAGTTCAATATTAAATATTCTTCTAAGTGTGCATATGGTACTATTTGGAAGTTGTATATTTTACTTATTTATTTATGTATTTGTTTAAGACAAGTGCCATTGTAGGAGCATGGTATTCTTGAAGTAACATACCATGATGTATCATAAATTGTAGAAAGTACCATGGTTTTACCATGTGATGATACCAGCACTGTTCTACATGGTACAGCCACAGTGCCACAATGCGTTCATTACCTTGTGTTGTTTCCACATGGCGGCCAGGGGCTTCACATCATGTTTGCCGTGTTTGCCCTCCTCCAGACACTGGTAGCATACGGGGGTCTTGCAGCTGACGCAGTACATGCTGTAGTTCTCGGCTTCGTGATCCAGGCAAGTTGCCTGTTTGCGCGCGGAGGCGCCGGCCGGCCGCGCGTTCCCCGCCTGCGCTTGAGTCGGCGGCAGCAGACGGTGCTTGGCCAGCGGTCCGCGGGAGGGGTGGCAGCGCTGCTGGCACGGAGCGCAGTAGAACACATCGCACTGCTCGCACATCACCGTGGCGTCCACCGGATTGCGGTCGCACAGCTGGCATTTGACGGAGGCGGCGCGGCTCTGCTGGTAGCGGGACACGATCGCCTCCAGCAGCCGGTTGCGCTGGAATCCCCGGAGCCCCCGCTCGTCCAGGGACACGCTGCGGTGGCACAGCGGGCAGGTGATGGAGCAGTGGCGGTGGACCAGCGCCGGCGGGAACACACGCACTCCGTTGGGAGACTTCAGGCACGGCGTGTATGAGCCGTACCCGCTGTCCGTCTCGCTGTACATGCTCATCTTGTCCATATCCAGATAGTCATAGTCCGAGGTGCCGGAGCATCGGTTCTGCGGAGGGGTCTCTCCCTCCGGGGTCTGCACGATGATATTCCGGGCACACGCCAGGCAGACATTATGAGAGCAGGGTAAAATAATCGGCTCCTTAAAGAGAGAACCGCAAACCGGGCATTTCAGTTCTTCTTCCATCGCGTCCATAAACCCACTCGCACGCGCTGCCGTTCAATGAAATCAGAGCAGCACTACCAGACGCGGACAGCTCCCGTTACCCGCTCCGCGCATGCGCAGTGACAGAACGCTTTTGGGCGTTGTAGTCACTAGGCTGACACCCGCCGCTTCAGTTGACCTCTTAAAAACTACAACTCCCTCAATTCCGCTAATTAAATGCGGCGAGAAGAGTTTGTAGTATAGTCCCGTATTCAAGGGTCAAGGTTTGGGGGGAAAAAAGCCTAATTTACAACTTAATGAAGCCCATGTGTAAACAACCCCGTCAAAGGAGGACAGGCGTTGTAATTGTGAAGGCATCCAAGAGAGCGGACCAGTAGCCTATTTTTGTGAATGGCCGTCAATAATTAGGGAAAGGAATTTTTCACTGCGAGCATCGGGCTGCTTACAGTCTTCTGCTCACACAGTAATTACAGCACAGAATTAGCACTTCACCACACATACATCACCATAACTCCACCACACCACATGTTATCTATTGACTGGTAATGGGGAATATATATATATATATATATATATATATATATAATAGAAAATGTGTATTTACATATAAGCATTTATAGTATAGATTTTTTTTTCTTGAAAAACATGAAGTTATAAAAAAATATTCCCATGCACTCACAAATAGTATCATTTTTGTAAGTTTTAGGTCCCATTTTGCATATAATTTTAATTACATAATTTAAAATATATATAGCCTATATATATATATAAATATATACACACACACACACACACTGAAAACAAATGAGTGGAATTTTGGAAAAAGGAAAGAAAACTTTTCATTAATGTCCAGTTTAATCTAATTGTGTTTCAAATATTTATTTGACAATCGGGCATCGGGGGAGCGAGAAGGCACACGCTATTGTTCTTTCTCACATGGCTGTGGTGTTGTTCAGAGGCGCGAAACTGATCCATTAGATTAGGCTGGGGGTCTGCCAAGAGAAAATGAACTCCTGTCATAACCCACAGGGCGACGCATACCTAGAATACTGAAAAAGCAGCATCCATGTTGTGTGTGTATCAGTGCAAACCAGACTGCATCAAATAATGAAATTAGATTTTCTTGCATGCAATAAAGTTCTTGTTTCAAATTGATTTAGAAGTTAATTTAATAGCCTTATTTAAGTCTAAGTGCCAACACCTTAAATCTTTTCCTCATATTATTATAAAGTTTAATTGAAAGTTGTCTGTGTATTATGTGCCGGAAGGGTTAAAACAACAAAAATACAATACAAAAAGACCTTGTGAATATTTGATCAAGGATATGAAGTCTGGCAGAGAACAGCAACAGCAGTATCAAAGAGGGAAAAAAACAGATGAAAGGGGAATATGTTTAATAACTCTGGGTTATTGTCAAGACTCTGGCTTTGGGATTTTTAACAGAGGCTTACTTTTATTGAACAATTCCCTGTACACCAGGGGGCACCACATTTAAAAGCTTTGACATCTGGAGCACAGCATCAAAAGAATAGAGCATGTTAGTGAGTTTGAAAAAGCACATTGCTTTTTTTTTTTTTTTTTTTTAATAAACTGGGTGTTTACTAGTTTGTGTACAACACACTCAAAAGAAAGCAGTATAAACAAAAGTGTTTTCATCTTTACATCCGTATTTTTGTTTGATTGAAATGACAAATGAAATGTAATTCTTCACATTTTAATTAGAAGGACAATTTTAATTTCTATATAGTTTAATAATATAAAGTTCATTATAAATGACTAAAGAACCAACAGCTGATCTCTCTACAAAGCACAATTAAAACAATTATTATTATTAAACGTAAGTCTTATACAGTTGCCGTTTGGCCTGATATAGAGCCACGGAACAAAAATAAAAGGTAATTGCCATTTTTTAAAAACACAATTCTGACTTTTTTCATCACACTTCTGAGAAAGAGTCCATATTTCGAGATATAAACTCTTTCAATTATAAGCACTTTCAATTATAAGTTTATAAGCAATTCTGAGGAGTTTGAATTGTAATATATAATATATAAACTCACAATTGTGAAAAAAAAAAACAATTGAGATAAAAAGTCAGTCACAAAACTTTTTTACATTTACATTTTTTCACTTTACATCTTACATCAGTTAATTCTGTTTATATCTTCACTGAATCTTGTCTCCGACTGAAAAGTCTGAATTGCGAGATATAAACTCAGAATTGCAAGGAAAAACAGTCAGAATTGTGAGATAAAAAGCCGCAGTTACCTTTTTTGTTTTATTCTGTGGCAGAAACAGGCTTCCATAGTTGGACTTAAAGGACACAAACATAACATTGAAAATTCTGCCATTTATTCACCCCCATTCTGTTTCAAAACCATATGCTGTTATTTGAAGACTAATTTTTCAATTGTGCTTTTTAGACATTTTTTGAAGCTTGACACCCATTTTAAAATTTAAATTCTCATTTTGTGTTCTATGTACAACAACATAAAGGTTTGACATGAATGCGAGTAAAAAATGACAGAATTTCTATTTTCAGTGAACTATTTCTTTAAAGAGTGTGAGAGGTTGCGGAGTGCATCACAACACCAAAAATGAGTCATATGAGTGCAATGTAGTGAAATGTATTGAGATTTGGAGACCTAAAGTGCATTATCAATCTCATTCATTCACGTCCATCCACATCTCTATTAGACGACGGACATGGTGCTCTCGGGGTTGACCCTGACAGACCGAGAGCTCTTCCTCAGATCCTGGAGCTGTTTGGCAGGTTTCCCGACTCCCTCCTCAAACCTCTTCTCCACAACAGGAAGCACCGTCTCATGCAGGAACGATGCGTTCTGCAGAATAAAGGCCTTTTTCTCGGCCTCCTGCTCACAGCGCAGGCTGTAGTCCACATGCTGCGCCGCCACCAGGATGATCTCCCGCAGGCTCTCCAGAAACACCATGTGCAGCTCTGGGAAGTACAGCTTCAGCCCTTCCTCCAGGAAGGCCATCATCTGCTTGGTGAAGGCCACAATGGTGTAGCTCAGGTTGACCCAGCAGTCTTCTCCCGTATACTGGTCGAAACTGCCGATCCCGCAGCTTCGCATTTCGTCCTTGAGCTTGGCCAGAGCTTCAGGAGTCATCAGGTTCATCCTACGCCACATCTCCTCAGAGTTACGATGCCTCGTTGCTTCTATGATGATGTCTTTCTGGCTTTGGAGAGCCGCCCTGATGTCTTTCACAAGTAAAGATTGTAAAATGAAGGTCAGATCCAAGCCAATCTCGCTCAGCTGCATGCAGTGCTCACTGGCGAACTTCACGCACTCTGCAGCTGTGGACAAGCTTTCTTTGCTGTCAAACACCTGCTTGCTGAAGGCATCTACGAACATCTTCATCACCGAACGAGACCAGACCACAAAGGCGGAGTAGCAGCCAGTGTTGCCTGCGAAATCAGTCTCAAACTCCCTGGCGGTTTCAAGCAGGCTCGTGAAGAAGATGTTGCAGAGCTTTTGGATGTAAAGCAGCGTGGCGCCCTCGATCCGAAGCTGCCGGATGGCGGTTTGGACGGCCGCCGCTCTGTTTTTCAAAAACAGCTCACAGGCTTTCGTGGACTGGCCCAGGCGAATGAGTTGAGAGACGGCTCGCCGCGTGGCTTTAGGTCCTCCACGGAGCGAGCGATCAGGCGAGAGTTCGAACACCAGGACCTCCGTCAGCTGTCGAACACGCTCATCCACCTTCCCTCTGAGCTCCTTCACCCGTGGGCTCACTGGTTGCTCCTTCAGATATTCGTTAAGTTTATCCAGAAGATCAACAGCACCCTCAAAGTCTCTCTGAGCGATGCACACGTCAAGGTCTTCTGGAAGCTCCTGGATCCATTCGGGACTGAGATCCACCAGTTCCTCTGAACCCAGAGGCTCGTCCTCATCAAATGGGTTTGTGGAGACGTCCTGCCTGACTGGCGACGTTGGCACCTCCTCTTCTTTTTTGTGTTTGTCTTTCGCCACTTTGTTTTTCTTCGTTTCCTCCAGAATCTCCAGCCACTCTTTCTTGATCTTGCTGTTCTCGGCTTTGAAGATGCGGCTGTCGGGGAACATGAGGATTTTGAACATGTCTTTCATCGGAGGGTTGTCTTTTACATTTACAACTGCAAAGCTTTCTAGATCATACAGCGCATTGTATTTGTATTTCACGGCTCCATGTCTGTTTGCCAGCCAGGTTGCGATGAGCAGGCAATCGTTCATCAGAAACGTGTGAACCTTTTGGATCTGTGACATGTTGTCTGCGTCATACTCCAAAAGATCACCATTATAGACCAGATATCTGCCGGGGGTTTCCATGATGGTCTTGCATCCCTCCACTTTTTCCAAAAGTGTGGTTAGGGTTCTTTGTTTAACCTCTTCAGTTTCCTTTGGAAAGGCTGCGAGCATCTCTTTGGCTGCTTCGTCTTTATCTGTGGACAGGAGAGACTGTGTAATGCTCTCCATTATGCTCTTCTGCTCAGTGAGAAAGTGACTCAGCTGATACATCTCACTCTCCAAGTAAGAAATCTCCTTGGCTGTCTCAATAAACTGCCTGTAGTTTTTATAAACATTTTTCTTAAGGTTCTGCGCGGTTTCGTCGGCGAGTGTTTGTATTTTCTGACGGTGTTCTTGTAGATCGCGGTCACCGTCCGACTGCTGCGAGAGCTGCTTCACGTAGGACTGAGGGTCAAAATTAGGGGATTCCAGCAACTTGCGCAAACGGTTTCCAGCGTCTGCCATGTTTTTTCGATGTTACGGCGAAAGAAAAAGTATGAATGAAACACAAATATGAGGATAAGTGTGTGAAAATCAGTCGAGCTGCAGAGCTGATCGCGTCCTCAACCGGAAGCGCTCGACACCTCCCCGTGACGTCACATCACGTGACTAGCGAACGTTTCAAAATACTGAACATAACAACAAAGATTCACTCACTTATAATATATTTGAATAATTTAATGTCTTTTGGTGTTGATGTCCATGTTAATATTCATAATAAGTAAATAAATAAAAAGCTTGGTTACAAAAAACAAAAAAATCGGGTCAGTAACTATCAAATGTATGTACAGTATGTATATGTATATATATATATATATACCATACTTATATTTTAATTCATACACTTTATTGCAAACATAGCTTAGAAATATAAAATAATTACACAGTAGTAGAACTGTACCACGTTAACATGTTATAAATGGAATAAAAGTATGTTATCTTTATTTTATTTTTACATATTTTGAAATATGTCATTATACCCATTTGAGTAAAAACACAGCACGACCAAATTAAGCGCCGCCTTATTGTTAGGAAGTGTTCAGAGTAAAATGTATGAATTACTCAAAGGAACTATTTTTCACCATGTTGGTTAGTATCCCATATTCGCTCCAATAATGAATGAATAATTAATCATCAAATGACAAATAATTAACAAATGACGAATAAAATGATAAACAACAAAAAATTGTACGATTTGTTGTTTGTGGATCTAGCAACTCCGTGCAACTACTTTGATTGGTCAACATTTTACGTCTCCTTCCCGCATTCCACGGGCTGTTATTTTTGTAGCGCTATTTTTATCTGTTTGCATATTGTAACATCCACAAGTCCCCAGTGTTGCGCTGTTCATGCATATAACGTAACATTATAAACAACTAGGCTTAGAAATACATTTCCCAGCATTCCCAACGCTGTGCGGCTTTACGATTGGCCAACAATTGTTTTTTCATAGGTCTCTGGTGGAAATAGGTTTCTTTCAAAAAAAATCTGAGACGTTCATCTTGATCGTCACAGTCACGAAAACCCGCGACTAAACCCTTTAATCTATTAGGCGAGAGTTTCGTTGGTCGCGATGAATGGATTTATGAGGAGTTCTTGCTCTGGTTGAAGGTGTCAACTGTTCGTCCTAAAGCAGACTGAAGATGGAGGATGAAGACTTTTTACTCGCTCTTCGTTTACAAGAGCAGTTTGATCAGGAGACCGCGAAAGCTGGATGGACTGATGAAGACTATCCGTCCAGCAAGAAGCGTAAGATTGACTCCTGCTCTCAGCCCAGACCAGAGAGACCGCTGTCCGTCGTGGACGAGTCGTGGGAGATGCTGGACCCCAATCCGGACGTGAGAGCCATGTTCCTGCAGTTCAATGACCAGTTCTTCTGGGGGAAACTCAGCGGGGTGGAGGTCAAGTGGAGTCCACGAATGACACTGTAAGCTTCACTAGTCTAACGGAACGTGTGATAGATAGATAGATAGATAGATAGATAGATAGATAGATAGATAGAGAGAGAGAGAGAGAGAGAGAGATAGATAGATAGATAGATAGATAGATAGATAGACAGACGGAGAGAGAGACAGACAGACAGGGATGGATGGACGGACGGACAGGTAGAGAGATAGATAGATAGATAGAGCGATAGACAGACAGATAGAGAGATAGATGGATGGATAGATAGAGAGATGGATGGATAGATAGATAGATAGGTAGAGAGATAGATAGATAGGTAGATAGATAGAGAGAGAGAGAGATAGACAGACAGGTAGATAGATAGATAGATAGATAGGTAGAGAGAGAGATGGATGGATGGATAGATAGATAGATAGATACATAGATAGACAGGTAGATACATAGATAGAC
>NW_015558575.1:793724-796623 GCF_001515605.1 Sinocyclocheilus anshuiensis | reverse complement strand
AGAGAGAGAGAGAGAGACAGACAGACAGACAGATAGATAGATAGACAGGTAGATAGATAGATAGATAGATAGATAGGCAGGTAGATAGATAGATAGGTAGGTAGACAGACAGACAGGTAGATAGGTAGGTAGGTAGGTAGGTAGTATAGTCAATATTATACTATTAATACAATACAATACAATACAAATAGACACTATTGACAGAATTATTGGATAGATAGGTAGATAGATAGGTAGGTAGGTAGGTAGATAGATAGATAGATAGATAGATAGATAGACAGACAGACAGGTAGATGGATAGATAGATAGATAGATAGGTAGGTAGGTAGGTAGGTAGGTAGACAGACCGGTAGATAGATAGGTAGGTAGGTAGACAGACAGACAGACAGACAGATAGATAGATAGATAGATAGGTAGATAGATAGATAGATAGATAGATAGAGAGATAGATAGATAGATAGATAGATAGGTAGACAGACAGACAGACAGATAGATAGATAGATAGATAGGTAGATAAATAGACAGATAGGTAGATAGATAGATAGATAGATAGAGAGATAGAGAGAGAGAGATAGATGGACGGACAGACAGACAGATAGGTAGGTAGGTAGATAGAGAGAGATGGATGGATGGATGGATAGATAGATAGATAGATAGATAGGTAGATAGATAGATAGATAGATAGAGAGACAGACGATAGATAGATAGATAGATAGATAGATAGGTAGATAGATAGATAGATAGATAGAGAGACAGACGATAGATAGATAGATAGATAGATAGATAGGTAGATAGATAGATAGATAGATAGAGAGACAGACGATAGATAGATAGATAGATAGATAGATAGATGATAGACAAATAGACAGATAGATAGGTAGGTAGATAAATAGACAGGTAGACGGATAGATAGAGAGATAGATAGAGAGATAGCGAGAGAGAGATAGATGGACGGACAGACAGATAGGTAGGTAGGTAGAGAGAGAGAGAGAGAGAGAGAGATGGATGGATGGATAGATAGATAGGTAGGTAGGTAGACAGACAGATAGGTAGATAGATAGATAGATAGATAGGTAGATAAATAGACAGATAGATAGGTAGATAGATAGATAGATAGAGAGAGAGAGAGAGATACAACAATAAATAGAATGCAGCCAAAAAATACAAGCGCTGATAGATAACTTTCTAAATAACACCTACGCTCACACTAATGAAGGTGTCAATCTTGTTGTCAAAGATATAAATTACATATTTGAAAAATCAGCAAAACAATCCAAATTGAAAACAAAAAATGGAAAAAAATCAAATACCCAAAAATGACAAAAATTGGTTTGATCAAGACTGCCAAACTATTCGCAAAAAACTGAGAACATTGTCAAATCAGAAACACAAGGATCCAAATAATGCAGAGACCCGCCTTCTTTACAGTGAAACACTAAAACAATACAAACATTGAGAAGTCAGTGAACACAAACCAATTTTGAAAAAAACTGATCATGAAGAAAAAAAAATACAAAATAGAAAGAACTGCACTTCCTAACAGAATGCTCCAAATACACAGATATACGGACAGTGTTCTATGATAAAGTACAGCAGATCCATCAGACATTTCAAACTCTTTCAGACCAGGAGAAAGTGCCGTATCTGTTAGGAGCACAGAAGAACTGCTGTGTGTTTGCTGCTCAATATGTGTCTGCCTGTCACCATAGAAGAGAAAACACTCACCCTGCCCTGATCTGATGTTTCCAGCACATCTACATTATATTACTTAGATGTATATTTTGCTTCTGTAAAAATGGCTAATCCCTTATTTGATTTTTATTTCTAGTTTATATACTTACATACATTAGTAATTCATTTTGCACTACATGCTTAATACTTTTTATATATTATTATTATTACTATTATTATTATTCTTTTTCTTTCTGTTAATACATATGTGCACTATTTGTAAGCAGTCCAGCTGCAATTGCTTTGGCAATACAAATGTATAATTTTTGTCATGCCAATAAAGCACTCTTAAAATTGAAATTGAAATTGAGAGAGAGAAAGAGAGAAGACTTTGACCTAATGGTCTAATGTTTGAGAGAGAGAGAGAGAGAGAGAGAGAGAGAAGACTTTGACCTAATGGTCTAATGTTTGACTCCCTCAGATGTGCTGGTGTTTGCTCTTATGAGGGAAGAGGAGGCTTGTGTTCAGTTCGACTCAGTGAACCAATCCTGAAGCTCAGACCGCGCAAAGATCTTGTACAGGTTGGTTAAACATTACATTTTTCACGTTTGAAGTCAAAATAGAATCAAAACCATCCCCATTTAATTCCTTAACCATACACTGTAAAAAATTATTGTGATTTTAACAGTAAAATACTGTAAAAATGCTACAGTAAAAACCTGTTAATTGGTTATCAGTAACTTTCCATACTATATACGGTGAATAACTGTAATTACATTTAATGTAATTTTACAGTAAAATACTGTTAAAATGACGGTTTTTGGAAGTGAAAAAGAAAAAGTCATTGTATAATTTACAGTGAAAAACCATAAATTGACACTCCCAGAATTCCCTGCATGACACTTCATATTTAGTTTTTTTTAATTTAAATAACTATGTTTCTTCTTAGTTTTTTCTTATCAGTTGTGTACATTAGGGCTTTATCTTACATCTAATGTTGTTAAATTAATGTTCACTGCATTATTTCAGTATCATGTGTGTCACCATGTTGGTGTTTAGTGTTTGTGTGAATGACACTGTGCACCTTCTATATATATATACTAGTATTTCCCTTCTCAGCTTGTGGAAGAGCTGTTTGTGATGAGCTTTGGTTCATCATGTGACTTTCTCATCACCACCAGTTTTTGGTGGTTATCAGTGCATTACAATGGTTCAAAACAGATATTAA
>NW_015558575.1:791601-793542 GCF_001515605.1 Sinocyclocheilus anshuiensis | reverse complement strand
CCCCCCCCCCCCACAATAAAATCTACAGAGCTTTGATTATAAAACTAAGAATTTAAATACAATTTTACTAAGACATATTGGAAGATATAGTGTCAATATGTACAGTATATGCATTTTATGTACGTAGTAGTCTGTTATACTGTTATAAAAAATCTAATTGATTACATTACAAGCTATTGGATTTTCATCTTCTGCACTAAATTGCATATTTTTGCCCAGTTTGGGCTGTTTCATTAAAAAAAGGGTGATTTTTCAGGATATTATTTCATATGTCAGACTTTACAGGGTTAATACATGTTTTGGTCTTATTGTGCACAATTCAACACCACACCTTATTCTAAATAAAAAAGGTTTGTTTTTGTAATCTATCATAAAAATGTATTAACTCTTAAGCATCTTTTTCCTTTCTGCTTTATGTGAGGAAAATTCTAATTCTCATTTACTTTTATTGTGTTTTTCAATTTCTATCAGATAATGTGCCCTAAATGTATTTCTTGATCGGTTACTGTTACTGTTTCTTTCCACAGACTCTTCTTCATGAGATGATCCATGCTCTTCTCTTTGTGACTCAAAACAATAGAGATCGAGATGGCCATGGTCCAGAGTTCTGCAAACACATGAACAGAATCAACCAAGCAAGCGGCACTAACATCACTGTAAGATGCATTTCTGATGTTCAATATTAAACAATATTCAGTTTGACGTCACCGTTTCCAGGATCCAAATGCTATATCGTATCCCAAAAGTAATAAATAAATGGTGCTCATAAACAGCTGTCGAGATAGTTTTCTCAGTTGAAACGGAGTAGATGATCTTCTTCTCACAGATATATCACTCCTTCCACGATGAGGTGGACGTGTACAGGCAGCACTGGTGGCGCTGTAATGGACCCTGTCAGAATCACAGACCATTCTTTGGATACGTAAAGCGTGCGATGAACAGGCCTCCCTCGGCAAGAGACCCCTGGTGGGCTGAGCACCAAAGGACCTGCGGTGGAACATACACCAAAATCAAAGAGCCAGAGGATTATGGGAAAACAGGCAAAAGTGATAAAAAGAAAGACAAGAATCCTTCTGATAAGACCTCCAAGAATCCGAAGCCTCCAAGCAGCACAACAGGTGATCTAGTCAACATCCCCACGTTATTATCTCTTTTCCCACCAGTGTTTTTAAAAATGTTACCAGCCACTGCCAGCATTTTTTATCATTTGCACAAAATTTTAATGGCCCCCAGAATATTTTGTTGCATGATGATCTGAACATGCAATATGTCAAAAGAAAGAACAGAGCCTCTGCTTTTAAACAAAAAAGAGCAACATTTTGAACAAAAAGCTGAGAAAATCGCCTTTTTGTCAAAGACTTCATCTGGATCAGATTCAGATCGATGATCAAAACATAGATGGAGTAGATCGAGTCCATCAACACATCCAATGCTTGCACTGTTCTATACCACTTCCCGGGTCGATATTTCATTCAGTAACATTAGGCGGTTTTGATTCATATGCTGTTTAATGCTTGATGATCGCGTTATTTTACATATGTATCTGCTTACATACACGATCGCTTGTTTCTGCTTCTTCGCCGTGTTTTGATCTAGAGATTTAAAGGGTTAGTTCACCCAAAAATGAACATTCTGTCATTAATTACTCACCCTCATGTCGTTTCAAACCCGTAAGACCTTCGTTCATATTCGGAACACAAATTAAGATATTTTTGATGCATTCTGAGAGCTGTCTGACCCTCCCATAGACTGCAATGTAATTACCATGATCAAGGTCCAGAGACGTAGCAAGGAGATCGGTAAAATAATCCATGTGACATCAGGGGTTCAACCGTAATATTACGAAGCTACGAGAATACTTTTTGTATGCAAAGAAAACAAAAATAACGACTTTATTCAACAATTCGTCTCCTCCGCGTCACCCTGGTGCCATTTTGGAGA
>NW_015558575.1:744705-790803 GCF_001515605.1 Sinocyclocheilus anshuiensis | reverse complement strand
GCTGTTTACGTTCAGTGGATACTCTCCAAAATGGCACCAGGGTGACGCGGAGGAGACGAATTGTTGAATAAAGTCGTTATTTTTGTTTTCTTTGCGAACAAAAAGTATTCTCGTAGCTTCGTAATATTACGGTTGAACCCCTTCAGTCCGAAGATGAACGGAGGTCTTACAGGTTTAGAACGACATGAGGGTGAGTAATTAATGACAGAATTTTCATTTTTGGGTGAACTAACCCTTTAATACACTTTCAGAAGATTTCTAATAGCGCCACCTACCGTATAACAGTGAAAACACGGAAAGCCAGAAAATTCAAAAATTCGTCAATGGCATTGAAGCGTCGTCTCATAAATGATGGCAAATTCTGTCAATGGTGGGGAAAGAGTTAAACAGTGTATAAACGGACCATCTTTAAGAGCAAATGCTAAATATAAAAAATAAATCAAAAAAGGTCTGAACATTTATTTTACATTTTTGAAGGTGAAGTATATATACTGAATACTGAATTGATTTTTCAAATAGTGTTCAAAATAGGTAAAAATAATGTTACATTCAAAACATGTTATATTTTCTATAATTGCTATAAGACACCGACATTCTGTTCGGTGCTGTATTATGGTGCTCTGTGGCAACAATGATAATGCCAAAATTAATCTGTGCAATTTCTGTAGTCAGTAGACAACTGCAACACAACAATAACAGACGTTATGCTTAATAAACTTGTATTGTCCCATTGTTGATCAGTGGCTGAAATACATTTTACTTGTGAAGTCGCTGCCATTTAAAATTTTTCCATATGTTGTTGCAGAGGTCAGGTATTGCAGGTGGCAGCTCTCGGAAATTCCTGAGTTTACAAGTAGTAATTACGGGTTGTACAAAGGTTTCATGAACACAAATCTTGTCTGCCATTGGTCAAACAAACAGATAGTCCCACCCCAAACTAATTCCATTGGTTGAGCCAGTGTTGCAATATCAAGTTGCTCAAACAAACAAAGAGCAATGTTTTGATAGCCCTGGACAATCAAACTTTAGCTTTATATGACTGAACTATATGTATTGTGTTGCAGGCTCTGGCTCACAAGACATCAGAAATGTCATTCCATTCAGTGGGAGAGGGTTTATTCTTGGAGGGAACACACAGACTTCCACGGACAAGCAGAGTCAGAGTCTTCCTAAAGCTCAATCCGAACCTCTCGCCTCTCCTCCTGACTCACCGCTTCTTCCAAGACTACAGCCCATCGAGGCAAACTCGTTCAAAAGAGTCAGCTCAGGTGTATCGAATGTTCCCCGCAGAAAGTCTGTTAGTAACACTAATGCCTTCATCAACGTCAATGGCTCACCTGTGAGAATTGCCAAAGTCAATGACTTAAGAGGCAAGCAGAGGTCGGTACGAGATCTCTTCCAGGCCATAGTCCTCAAATCTCCAGAGAGAGCAGCCAATGCGGCTGGTTCCTCCAAGCCTGCTACTGATGCCTCAACAGCAAACCCTGCTAAATGCAATGGACCATCTTCGTCTAGTGCCTTAGACGGGCAAACTAGCCTGATCAATAACCATCATTCATACAGTGCCACAGTGCCAAAGCCTACCTCAATAGAGTCGCATCTCTCCAAATATTCCGGAAGCAGTGCTCAAAGTTCGAAATTCCAAGATTTGGGAAGCCCCCAAAAGTCTGCAACTGGCACACCGGGTTACTTTTCTAAGCTCTTCGGAAGTAACCAAAAACTAGGATCAGATGCTACGAGCTCGGGATTCCGAAACACTGGCAGTCCCCAAAGTTCACGTACTTCAACAACTACTTCAGCGTCCAGTTCTAAGCACTTTGGAGGCTCCGAAAAGCCTGCATCCAACTTTCCAAGCCCTAGAAGCTTTGGCAGCCCCCGGACATCAGGGACGATGCCTTCAGGAGCCAAGAAGAGATCGTGGGAAGAGCATAAATCTGAACATATCTTTGATTACTTCCAGCGGACAAATGACAAGTCCGCCACGTCCACAGTGCAGCAGAGAGAGGAGGTGGAAGACACGGGTCTGCCTGCAGTCAGGGATCAGCAAGCAAACAATCCTCCGATCCAGATCACCGTCCACTGCCCCGTGTGCCACGTCAAAGTACCTGAATCCACAATTAATGAGCATCTGGATTCCTGTCTGTCATAGTCACTGAAAGGAAGGCCATAGGGCTTTAGTAAAGCTAGGAGAGGTGTTTACTATGATATTCATATTTCAGGTATAGCTTCGAATAGAAAGATAAAAAAGAATTATGTCATAGTGGTGAGATATTGTAATTCCAATGCAATAGCTATAAGCGATAGTTAAAATAAATGTATAAGTTATTGGTAGCACAATACCCTAAAAAGCGTGCCACACTTCCTTTTGTACTTTTGTGCAGTTACTGACTTAATCTACCTCGGTTTTGTAACAAGAGCATTTGCATCATGGGAAGAATGTTGGGCGCGATTGACAGCTTAGATGAAACTGAGTGAGTGGTTTAAAGAGGCGTCACTTACTGTCCTTGATGTCCGCGGTTCATGTCGAATCAGCAGTACTGAATTTCGCACGCGTTTGGCTGTCCGCTGTGGGATTTAGATGTGCTTAGCTTTCTGCCGGTTCAGGTTTTGCAAGGTTGCTTACATCTCGGTGTCATCAATAACAGCTCTGTCAGGTTGACCATGATTGGGGACGGAGCTTGTGCCACCTTCTGCATAATAATTTCACATCTACTTTGTGCCCTAGAGGAATGCACACGTTCAAAAACTAACCCCACCCAGAAGTGAATATTGGGTGTGCAGGTTAAAACCTCCTGATATGATGATATATAGTTAAGTCACGAGTATTGTTGTGTTTCAGATCTAGAGACCCCACCTTAGAAGGAAACAATGCCTGATGACGAGTTCACGCTGCTCAGGTTACCTGTAGAACACGCAGATGTTACTTTTGGCGTGGTTCACTTATAGGCCCGTGAGCGTAACATTGATTTACCTTCGTAAAAAGAGGCAGGACGCATTGATTTGTTTAGTGTTTGAGGTGCTGCAGGCGTCTGTGATGTCATTCGTAATGTATGCATGCCGTTTTAACATGCACTACAAGTTCTCGAGGCAAACCGTGCTGTTAATGCATCATTCTCTGTTGGGAGCGAAACTTTGCACAATTTATTGTTGGCCAATTTAGGGTAAAATTGTTTGTTTTAAAATGGTTTTATATTGATACTCTGTTTTAAGATAAAAGTGAGAATTTTATTAAGTGGTTATAAATGTTTGTATGTTTTAAGTGGATTTTCTATCATGTTTTAAAACCTCAGAATTGTGCCTGATTAATTTTTTTGCCATGTTGCCTGTAGTAGTTGTAGTTAACTTTGTTGAAATAAATGTTCTATTAAGTATTTCGGTAGCCCTTTGTCTTTGTGAAACGCTCTTTTGTTTACATATTTTCACTGAGTTTTACATGTGGATAATTCTGATACCTTTTTAACTCTGTAACATTTTTAAAATGAATATGCTTGTTTGTAATTTTAAGGAAGTATCGTTTCAGAATAAAGTAGACTCGGGATTCCATTCACACAAAATGTGTCGGGGAAAAAAAAAAATTGGTCGAATCTATTCGAAAGTTTGGAAGGAACTTAATGTTCATATCGAAAGATTTGAACATGCCTATGATGCCCAAAATGTTTGATTCGACTGTTCGCAAGTAGTCTGTAATGCCCAAAAATGTTCACTTCGAATCATTTGTCTCTTGACGAAGTTGAATTAATTTGAACTTGAGTACCGTATTTTTAAAATGCCGTGTCATGCGTGAGATGCTGCAAAAAGAGCAATAGAAAAGTGAAGTGCAGTGGTAGTAAACTGAAAAAAACACAAAAGATATGTTGAACTTCTTTTAACTTGAGCACTGCGGTTTTTTTTGATGCTGCGAAAGACTTGAGTGATAAACGTCTATCTAGCATGTGTTGACAGAAAAACAATGGAAAAGCAGCACAGCGGAATAAAAATGCATTCTGTGTGAATGGCCCCTTACAAAATATGTTGAGGTCAAGCTAAATTTCATTTAATTGTGTTAACAATTTAACAGGATTGAAATAAGAGCTGAAGTTTTAAAAGATTAAGCACCGACTGATTTGGGTCATTATATCAAACAGGATTGAATGTTTTAGAGTAACACAAACCAACTAATAGCTACCACAAAAAAAATCACACACAGCTGTCTGTACTGTTATTTTTCTCCAAAAATTGTCACTTCCTGGAGGGTGATTGAAAACTGAAAAGTTGTATTTAATATTGGACCCATTATATTATACATATGATGATGACATGAAAACATACTGTAAATGGATCTTAGCCAAATGTACCCAAGCAGAATATCATAGGCGTGTCATATTCATCAAAATGCGCGTTTTGTGTTGATACAGTACAGAACAGAAAAATGACATAAGAGCCAGTAAAAAGTGAATTGTTTGGGTCTTACATTGTATTGTTTTTTTTTACATGACACAATGTCCTCATGGTCAGATCTTTATCCTACTGCACTGTTCTCAAGAGTCTCCAACACCGATAACAGTTTCAACCATATTGTGGATTTCATTTTTTGTGTTCATTGTGTATATGTAGTTCATTGGTTGGTAAAGGAGGCCGTGAAGTTTAGCAGCTTTGTCTTTGTGTGTGCACATGCAGCTGTCTTTGTAATGGCCTCATGTCAGTGCTTTGTGTCCAGCTGCAGCTGGGTGTGTGTGTGTGTGTCAGAGGGGCGGGTCGGTGCTGCTCGTGCTCACCATCTGCCCGCTGCTGACACCTTTGTTCCGTGTCGGGATTCCGGCCCTGACCTCACCCTGAGTCAGTTCATCTGGCCATTTCCTGCCAATGTGCTCTCAAGCTGCCATTAGAGGACTGTGATCTGGATTTAACCCAGTAATCAAAATACCAATGCTAAATTACAATATAACATCAGAGATGCAACACATTTGTATTTATAAAAGTATGTATATGTTTTTTAACACTTTTTTTAAAGTGAATTTATTTTAAGTACGTTTATATACAAATATACTTAAAATATACACATATTTTTAACAATTTTTGAGAGCCGATTGCAAAATCTTTATTATTTATTTATTCAAACTACATTCATTCATCTTTTATGTTATGTATTTTATTTATTTTTTTATTATAATTTTGTTTTTCTTCAAATTATGTATATATTTTTTTAAACCGGTCATTACCAAAACCAAGTACAGATTTGAGTACAGATTACAACATCTTTGGGTTTTTATTTATTAATTTATTTTGACATTTATTTATGCGTTATTTTACTTTTTTCTAAAATTTTGTTTTGTTTTTAACAGGTCAGTAGCAAATCCAAATATTATACATGTGATGAAAATGTAGGTTACCAGACAGAAGCTTGGTCTGTGCTTTGATCAGATTAAATTTTGATTTAAATATTTTAAGTGTGTGTGTGTGTGTGTGTGTGTGAGTGTGTGTGTGTGTGAGTGTAGCTGACCAGACAAGTGTGTGTGTGTGCTTGTGTGTTGTTGTTTTTCTTAAAATGAAAGTTTTTTGTTTGTTTGTTTGTTTTCCAAAGAGGTCTGTAGCAAATCCAAATAATATTATGTATATTTAAAAAATAATAATAAATAAATTTGAGAACAGATTGCAAAATCTCTGGTCTTTTATTTATGTATTCATTCATTTACGTGTTATTTACATATTTATTTATTTACTTTGATTATTTTATTTTATTATTTTGTTTTTCCTAAAATTACTGTTTTTTTTTGTTTGTTTGTTTTTCAAACAGGTCAGTAGCAAGTCCAAATAATGTCATACATCTGATGAAAATGTAGGTTACCAGACAATAGCTCTGGCTGCGCTTTGATCGAAAGAAAACATTAATTCAGAACTTAATTCTCATGAATATTCAATGACCTCGCTCTCCGTCATCGGCGGCCACGCCCAGTCTGCTCTGGGTCTCTTTAAAGCGACAGGAAGTGCGAGTTCCAGCCTCAGATTATAGTGTTGTTCGGAGCGGTGGCTGTTACATGGGTTTTTCGACGTCAGGGTGTAAAGGTCTTTAAGAAAATTATCACATGCCGTTACTGTACACTCGTCTGTGACCAGAGCGTGCTATTTGTGAATGTTAGTATGAATGGTAAGGTTGGGAATGGAGCAGCGGGCGGTGTGCTGGCCTGTATTGAGGGTCTGCCGCCACTGCCCAAGAGCCTGAGCGGACTGCTGAACTCCAGCGGCGGCTCGTGGAGAGAGATGGAGAGGATGTATGTGAAGAAGACCATGATTCAGGACGACTTGAGCCGAGGAAGGAATAACACGGACAATCTGCTGGCGAATAAACCAGCAAACCTGGATGCCGCCCTTGCTTTGCTCAGAAAAGAGATGGTAAGGGTACAGAATAGTAAGCAACCGCTGTTCTCCCGACTGCAGGCGTTCATTTACCTTGTCAGTGCCTGTGTTTTAAAGCCTAGTGACCTTCCTATCTAGTCAATATGTTTGGACAGCGTAGTCACGAATAGAACTTTTTTGGGACGCGAATCGATTCGAAAGTTCGGAAGGAACTTAATGGTCATATGAGAGGAATTGAACGCGCCTGTGATGCTCAGATTGATCGATTCGAATGTTCGCAACTAGTCTGTAATGCCCCAAACTGTTCGCTTCGAATACTTTGAACCTGACTGTGATCCTGGAAAATGTCTGATTTGATTTGATTTTTAATACTCGTGATTCCCAGCGATATTCGATTCGTATGTTCTGATTATTTTTTGAACACCCCTTTGATTCCCATTAGAATCTTCCGATTGCGCAAGTGATGAACAAATGTCTGTGATGCCCAAAATATCCCATTCACATGTTTTGAATGTACTAGTGATGGCCAAAATGCTAGTTTGTGATGCACAAAAATGTTCACCTCAGATTTGTTTGAACGTAACTGTAATCCTAAGTGATTAATTTTAATGTTATAATGCTCCTTTAGTCCACCGGTCGAACAATGTTCGATTCGAATTTCTTTTTTTTTTTTCAGTCTCACCTGTGATGAACAAAATTGTTCAGTTTCGTACATTCGTAACCTAGCGGTGATGCCCAAAAATCTTTGCTTTGAATGGTTTGAAAGTGAACCTGATCTTCAATTTTTATTTATTTATTTATTTTTAATTTTTGAAACACTTCTGATTCTCTACAGTATTCGATTCAAATGTTCCGACTGATGAACAAAAAATGTTCGCTGCTTATGTTCGATTTCAGTGTTCGCTTCATGCATTCGAAACTCGCCTGTGATGGCCACAGATGATCGCTTCAGATGTTTTCAACGCGACCGTGATCCGCAAAAAATGTTCGATTTGAGTGTTCGGTTCATATATTCAGAACTACTCTGTGTTGCCCAAAAATGTTCAGTTTGAATGTGTTGAACAAAAATGTTTGTTTCCTACATTCCTATCTTATCTGTGATGCTCGGCTTAAACATTTAAAAACGACAGGTTCTGTTTGAATCTATTTTTGAGAATATTTGTGCATTACCTTTTGCTGTAACATACAATATCAGAACAAAGCTAAACCTAAAGAACATAAGGTTTGGAATGCAAACACAAAATATCCATTATTTGACTAAATACCACAGATTGATTTCAGAGTAAATGTTTTGGGTCACTTTGTTCTAATGTGCAATGAGTTGTCCCTTTGATGTTTCCATAAGCACTCATTAGAGTTTGTTTGCGCAGGTGGGTTTGCGGCAGCAGGACATGTCCCTGCTCTGTCAGCTCTGGTCCCTTCACGAGTCCATCCAGGAGTACAAGGGCAGCTGCCAGGACCTCTCCGCTGTGACCGGTGCGGATGGACCCTACGGGATGGAGAACGGTTATTTTGATGAAGATGAGGAATATTATACTGAGTCCGGTATGACGCCAGCCGAAACGCCAGATGGAAACGATACATCTCCTAAAACCGGGACATCCAAAGACAGCTGGATACATGACTCGTTCCATATCACAATATAAAACACTTGACTTTTTTTCTTTAATGAAAACAAGCTGTGCCATAATTTAGTTTGCTGGCATTATATAGTTTTACAGCAGACTCTATAGTAAATATAATTGAGAATTATTATTTATTGTATAATATACTACATAGTATTTTGTTTTCCTGATTTAATCAACATTGGAAATTTTATACGGTTTTTTTTTGTTGTTTTTTTTAGTAAGGGTAGAAGCATATTATTTCGTAATGATGTTTACAGTAAATCATGTTAAACTTGTGCTGATGAATTTATAGACATTCACCCCTCTGAATTCATAAAAGTCTTATTTCTCGTTGAGCAATCGCTCGCTGGGTGCTTGCAGAAGACAGGGTTTTGTTTTTACTGAAAATATGTATTCCGAGTATGCTGGAAATGCTACCTATTCTTTGCTGAAATGTAATCCAGGGTATAACCAGCACAAAGAGCTTGAAACAGCATCACCAAAACAAAACGCAATGTCCCAGTTTACTCATTGCATTATGTATTGTGTAACTCAATATGAACATACTGTATAAGTAAGTAAATCGATAACCAGCTCCATAACATTTCCGTAGCATTTCCCTCCCACCTTATGTAAACCTGTTCTAGATCATGTATTGTAGATGTTTTATTTATTTACTTACAGTATAATTGCTGCTTGAATTCAGTCTTCCGTTGTGCTTGAACTTCTTCTCAGTGCATATCATGTCTGTTTTTGCTCAAATGTCAAGTGACTCACATAAGGTTGCCTGTATTCATAATGTGAGATAATAAACTTGGTTTTTGCAAGTACAAATGGCCATCAAATCCACTAAAAAGATTGTGTATGCAAATCATAGCATGCCATAATGTACGCATTTTATACAGTATAACCTATTCTCTTGATGTGTTGGTGAATTGAATGCCTGGATTTGCACCGTTATGGATCATCAAATACTGACGAGAACTGATAATCATCAGAGTGTTTCTACTACAAGAATATTAATCTCAGCAGGGAGAGAATCTCTTCTACCTCTTGTGTGTTTGAGCTCTGAAATCTTTTTTTCTCACACTAGCAGATCTTTTTTAATTCCCAGCATTTATAGAAGTCCCGATTCGATTTTAACACTCTTTTACAATTTATAACCTTCTTATTTGGTTCAATTCTGAGAGCAAAATAAAAAAAAAAAGGGGGAACTTGATATGCAAACAGCAAGGCTTTAGGTGCTTTGACCAAATCAGCACTGAACTTCACACTTTGTGCCTTGACACACCTCTCAGCTTTGAATCCAAGTGTTTTTGCCATCTCCGGCCCTCTGTAATCACACTATTTCATATCTACATCCAGCATCTTCATGCATCCATTTCAATCCCTCTTATTAACAAGAAAGTTCCACCCAGAAAATGTCTCCTCTCCACCCATCTCATTATCTTCTACCCTGCGGTGATTTATTGCGCTGATCCTGCATGGAAATTCCCACTCCAGTTTCGTAATTTGCATAGAAGTCAGTAAAAGTACTTTTTGGTCCGGTTGATCTCTGTGGTTGGTTGTGAAATGATTTCTGCAGTTGTTTTGCATACAAAGATGCTACATTATCTGGTTCGATGGCGTTTGTGTGTTCGACTTGTTTTTGGTCAATCTGTTCTTGAATGTTTTTCAAAATTGTCAAATGTTTTTAAGCACGAAACAGTGCATTTATGAGATTTGAACTGATTGAATTGATAAAGGAATGATCCTTTTGTATATTTTATTGTGTGTGTTAGCGATGCAAAATAAATATAATGTATGGTCCATCTGTTTTTTTTATGTCACTTTAGAATTTTAGTGTTCAGATTCTTTATTCAATGTAAGTAAATATCTTTATTTATTTAAAAAAATATATTGGAGCAAAATGTAGGCTTTCCACAATAAGCATTTCAGACTGTATGCATTGTTGTCACATGACCTTTTTTGCTTAATTCCAGTAGTTTATTTAGCATTTTTAATGCAGTTTTATATATATATACAAAAAAAAAAATCCTAAAAAATAGTCCTGTCAAATAATGAATGTAGTTGATACTACTTCAGTTTCATCCATCATACTGGAAATAGAACGTCAAGTTCATTGAATTGTGGGATACAATATTTCACACATTTACATCTTTTTTTTTTTTACTGCTCATTTTGACAAATGTAGTATAGGACATCTAATGAATCTATTTTGTATATGCAGAAAATATGCACACTTTGCACAGTATGCATATTATTAAGTTGGAACAGCACACTATTGCTGCAGTATTTAGTATGTATACTGTGCACAGTATGCAAATGTTATGCATTTCATATCAGCCTGACCTACATGTGCCAAAATCAGCAGCACACAAGAGCTTACTGTGTGAAATATCCAATAATGCAACGCACTCAATTTAAAATTACATCTCCTTTTTGATGTATTATTTGACCATCCTGCCTAACTTGATTCCTCTCGGTAAATTAAACAGGGTCAGGTGTTGACAGTGTATACTGTGCCGTATTCTGTAAGTACTGAGATATTGTAGTATTCTGTTCTAAACACAGCCAACACAATCACATGGCATTTTGTAACTACATTACATTTTGGCAAATTGTTGGCTAATTCATATGAATTTGTACCATCTCATTTGTATCTTGAATACAAGATACTCGTCTGATCTGAACAGAGCCAGAGATGCTCTGCTTTATGTTTGAATAATGTCCAGCACTAATTGGCCTATAACTAATGGGCAGAACACTGAGTCCTTGCCCTGATCTGCCAGGAACAAACTGATAATGGGATTATAAATCACAAATTGATGCCGTATATTGAGGAGATGTATAACAGCCATGAGTGTTTTGAGCACAGCTGTAGGCCACTGATGATATTATGATATTCCACTGCTCACAGGTGTAACCGTACTGTCTTTAACTTGATATCTCAGTACATTTAATAGGATTGCGTCAATACTGACGCACTATTATACACTGTCCTTTAGCGAAAGGGAGGCTAGATGTTGTTTGCTGTGCACTAAATCTCTAAATCTAAATCCACACCTCTGAGT
Organism: Sinocyclocheilus anshuiensis; assembly: GCF_001515605.1. Lineage (NCBI taxonomy): Eukaryota > Metazoa > Chordata > Actinopteri > Cypriniformes > Cyprinidae > Sinocyclocheilus > Sinocyclocheilus anshuiensis. The sequence continues at coordinate 779,789 of NW_015558575.1, read as the reverse complement.
TTGGGCCTAAGCACCTGTTCAGGAGATTGAGCTGGATTACTGTAATCTTTATTGAATGTGTCCGCGTCACATGACCAGGGATTTTCCGACAGAGACCGTGGTAAAGAAGCCATTACATCTGAAGACATACAGTATACATATGAAGACAATTCAAGAATTTAAAAAGGATGGTTCGCCCAAAAATAAAAAATTCTGTCATCATTTATATAAATAAAAGCTGTAATATTGATAAAAACTATAATAAAAAAAATTAAAACTATAAAAGAACACTGTCATGTAGTGAATGTCATGTAATGAAACCTAAAAGAGATTTCTATTCCTCCATTGAAAGTCCATTCCACTAAAACGTTCAAGCTTTAAAAAGTTCACAGATGATCGCTTCAGATGTTTTCAACGCGACCGTGATCCGCAAAAAATGTTCGATTTGAGTGTTCGGTTCATATATTCAGAACTACTCTGTGTTGCCCAAAAATGTTCAGTTTGAATGTGTTGAACAAAAATGTTTGTTTCCTACATTCCTATCTTATCTGTGATGCTCGGCTTAAACATTTAAAAACGACAGGTTCTGTTTGAATCTATTTTTGAGAATATTTGTGCATTACCTTTTGCTGTAACATACAATATCAGAACAAAGCTAAACCTAAAGAACATAAGGTTTGGAATGCAAACACAGAATATGCATTGTGTGAGTAAACGCCACAGATCGATTTCAAAGTAAATGTTTGGTTTTTGAGTCACTTTTGTTCTAGCGTGCAATGTGTTGTCCCTTTGATGTTTCCATAAGCACTCATTAGAGTTTGTTTGCGCAGGTGGGTTTGCGGCAGCAGGACATGTCCCTGCTCTGTCAGCTCTGGTCCCTTCACGAGTCCATCCAGGAGTACAAGGGCAGCTGCCAGGACCTCTCCGCTGTGACCGGTGCGGATGGACCCTACGGGATGGAGAACGGTTATTTTGATGAAGATGAGGAATATTATACTGAGTCCGGTATGACGCCAGCCGAAACGCCAGATGGAAACGATACATCTCCTAAAACCGGGACATCCAAAGACAGCTGGATACATGACTCGTTCCATATCACAATATAAAACACTTGACTTTTTTTCTTTAATGAAAACAAGCTGTGCCATAATTTAGTTTGCTGGCATTATATAGTTTTACAGCAGACTCTATAGTAAATATAATTGAGAATTATTATTTATTGTATAATATACTACATAGTATTTTGTTTTCCTGATTTAATCAACATTGGAAATTTTATACGGTTTTTTTTTGTTGTTTTTTTTAGTAAGGGTAGAAGCATATTATTTCGTAATGATGTTTACAGTAAATCATGTTAAACTTGTGCTGATGAATTTATAGACATTCACCCCTCTGAATTCATAAAAGTCTTATTTCTCGTTGAGCAATCGCTCGCTGGGTGCTTGCAGAAGACAGGGTTTTGTTTTTACTGAAAATATGTATTCCGAGTATGCTGGAAATGCTACCTATTCTTTGCTGAAATGTAATCCAGGGTATAACCAGCACAAAGAGCTTGAAACAGCATCACCAAAACAAAACGCAATGTCCCAGTTTACTCATTGCATTATGTATTGTGTAACTCAATATGAACATACTGTATAAGTAAGTAAATCGATAACCAGCTCCATAACATTTCCGTAGCATTTCCCTCCCACCTTATGTAAACCTGTTCTAGATCATGTATTGTAGATGTTTTATTTATTTACTTACAGTATAATTGCTGCTTGAATTCAGTCTTCCGTTGTGCTTGAACTTCTTCTCAGTGCATATCATGTCTGTTTTTGCTCAAATGTCAAGTGACTCACATAAGGTTGCCTGTATTCATAATGTGAGATAATAAACTTGGTTTTTGCAAGTACAAATGGCCATCAAATCCACTAAAAAGATTGTGTATGCAAATCATAGCATGCCATAATGTACGCATTTTATACAGTATAACCTATTCTCTTGATGTGTTGGTGAATTGAATGCCTGGATTTGCACCGTTATGGATCATCAAATACTGACGAGAACTGATAATCATCAGAGTGTTTCTACTACAAGAATATTAATCTCAGCAGGGAGAGAATCTCTTCTACCTCTTGTGTGTTTGAGCTCTGAAATCTTTTTTTCTCACACTAGCAGATCTTTTTTAATTCCCAGCATTTATAGAAGTCCCGATTCGATTTTAACACTCTTTTACAATTTATAACCTTCTTATTTGGTTCAATTCTGAGAGCAAAATAAAAAAAAAAAGGGGGAACTTGATATGCAAACAGCAAGGCTTTAGGTGCTTTGACCAAATCAGCACTGAACTTCACACTTTGTGCCTTGACACACCTCTCAGCTTTGAATCCAAGTGTTTTTGCCATCTCCGGCCCTCTGTAATCACACTATTTCATATCTACATCCAGCATCTTCATGCATCCATTTCAATCCCTCTTATTAACAAGAAAGTTCCACCCAGAAAATGTCTCCTCTCCACCCATCTCATTATCTTCTACCCTGCGGTGATTTATTGCGCTGATCCTGCACGGAAATTCCCACTCCAGTTTCGTAATTTGCATAGAAGTCAGTAAAAGTACTTTTTGGTCCGGTTGATCTCTGTGGTTGGTTGTGAAATGATTTCTGCAGTTGTTTTGCATACAAAGATGCTACATTATCTGGTTCGATGGCGTTTGTGTGTTCGACTTGTTTTTGGTCAATCTGTTCTTGAATGTTTTTCAAAATTGTCAAATGTTTTTAAGCACGAAACAGTGCATTTATGAGATTTGAACTGATTGAATTGATAAAGGAATGATCCTTTTGTATATTTTATTGTGTGTGTTAGCGATGCAAAATAAATATAATGTATGGTCCATCTGTTTTTTTTATGTCACTTTAGAATTTTAGTGTTCAGATTCTTTATTCAATGTAAGTAAATATCTTTATTTATTTAAAAAAATATATTGGAGCAAAATGTAGGCTTTCCACAATAAGCATTTCAGACTGTATGCATTGTTGTCACATGACCTTTTTTGCTTAATTCCAGTAGTTTATTTAGCATTTTTAATGCAGTTTTATATATATATACAAAAAAAAAAATCCTAAAAAATAGTCCTGTCAAATAATGAATGTAGTTGATACTACTTCAGTTTCATCCATCATACTGGAAATAGAACGTCAAGTTCATTGAATTGTGGGATACAATATTTCACACATTTACATCTTTTTTTTTTTTACTGCTCATTTTGACAAATGTAGTATAGGACATCTAATGAATCTATTTTGTATATGCAGAAAATATGCACACTTTGCACAGTATGCATATTATTAAGTTGGAACAGCACACTATTGCTGCAGTATTTAGTATGTATACTGTGCACAGTATGCAAATGTTATGCATTTCATATCAGCCTGACCTACATGTGCCAAAATCAGCAGCACACAAGAGCTTACTGTGTGAAATATCCAATAATGCAACGCACTCAATTTAAAATTACATCTCCTTTTTGATGTATTATTTGACCATCCTGCCTAACTTGATTCCTCTCGGTAAATTAAACAGGGTCAGGTGTTGACAGTGTATACTGTGCCGTATTCTGTAAGTACTGAGATATTGTAGTATTCTGTTCTAAACACAGCCAACACAATCACATGGCATTTTGTAACTACATTACATTTTGGCAAATTGTTGGCTAATTCATATGAATTTGTACCATCTCATTTGTATCTTGAATACAAGATACTCGTCTGATCTGAACAGAGCCAGAGATGCTCTGCTTTATGTTTGAATAATGTCCAGCACTAATTGGCCTATAACTAATGGGCAGAACACTGAGTCCTTGCCCTGATCTGCCAGGAACAAACTGATAATGGGATTATAAATCACAAATTGATGCCGTATATTGAGGAGATGTATAACAGCCATGAGTGTTTTGAGCACAGCTGTAGGCCACTGATGATATTATGATATTCCACTGCTCACAGGTGTAACCGTACTGTCTTTAACTTGATATCTCAGTACATTTAATAGGATTGCGTCAATACTGACGCACTATTATACACTGTCCTTTAGCGAAAGGGAGGCTAGATGTTGTTTGCTGTGCACTAAATCTCTAAATCTAAATCCACACCTCTGAGTTTGGGCCTAAGCACCTGTTCAGGAGATTGAGCTGGATTACTGTAATCTTTATTGAATGTGTCCGCGTCACATGACCAGGGATTTTCCGACAGAGACCGTGGTAAAGAAGCCATTACATCTGAAGACATACAGTATACATATGAAGACAATTCAAGAATTTAAAAAGGATGGTTCGCCCAAAAATAAAAAAATTCTGTCATCATTTATATAAATAAAAGCTGTAATATTGATAAAAACTATAATAAAAAAAATTAAAACTATAAAAGAACACTGTCATGTAGTGAATGTCATGTAATGAAACCTAAAAGAGATTTCTATTCCTCCATTGAAAGTCCATTCCACTAAAACGTTCAAGCTTTAAAAAGTTCGTGAGAGTAATCCATACGAATCAAGAGATTTAATTACATGCTTCTGACTCTGAGAAACAATCCAGGATTATTAAAGTTGAACTAAAGCCATAAAACATGTTCATGAAGCTCTTGAAGTAAAGTAAATGTTTACTAAAATAAATAATCCTTCTTATATTGTCCCTAAAGCATTAAGGGGTCTCTCTTGACATGTTTGAGCTGACCTTTGCCCTCGGCCTATCCCCTTCTTAAAGCAATATTAGGGTTCAGAGCTGTTCATAACTCACTGGGTTTACTTGACAGTATGTTGTAATGGCCACTACATGACAGTGTTCTTTTATAATTTTTATTTTTAATTATAGTTTTTATCAATATTATACACTCTAAAAAATGCTGGGTTAAATACAACCCAGTCCTGGTTAAAATAGGGACAAACCCAGCAATTGGGTTGTTTTGACCCAGCGGTTGGGTTAAATGTTTAACCCAACCTTTTGGGTAGTAACCCAACCGCTGGGTCAAAACAACCCAATTGCTGGGTTTGTCCCTATTTTACCCAGCACTGGGTTGTATTTAACCCAGCATTTTTTAGAGTGTAGCTTTTTTTCTTTGTATTTCCTGTTTTATTTTAATTTTAGTTAAAGTTTTAGTCATTTGATTGTTGTTGTTGTTGTTTTGTCATTTTTATTATTTATTTATTATAATTGTCTGTATAGTTACATTTTTTATTTCACTTTTTTTAGCTTTTAGTTACACTCTAAAGATCTTTCAAGCTGTTTAATGGCACTCAGCTGGTGTTGCATGCATCAGTCCAAAAGAAGTTAAATAAAAAGCGCCCATCCATAAAAAAAGTGTCTCACACGGCTCCGGTGGGGTGGGGTGCGGGGGGGGTTGAACAAAGTCCATCTGTAGCGAATCGATGTGTTTTTGTAAGAAAATATCCATATTGAAAACGTAATAATCACTTTCATGTAGCTTGCGCTCACCATTGTACAAGCAAGAAGGTGGATGACGTATGAGTTAAGTGTTGCGCATGCGCCGGTCTCGTGAAAAACTTTTTTTATGGATGGGCGCTTTTTATTTCACTTCTTTTGGACTGATGCATGCAACACCCGCTGAGTGCCATTAAACAGCTTGAAAGAGCAAAGACAATTTTTAATATAACTCCGACTGGATTCATCTGAAAGAAGAAAGTCATATACACCTAGGATGACTTGAGGGGGAGTAATTTATGGGCTAATTTTCATTTTTGGGTTAACTAACCCTTTAATGTCATCCTACAGTTGTTGAGTGACATTGGAATAAGTTGGTGGTCATCCCGGTCAGTGGAGAGTGGTTTTTGCCCTCTGTTGGTCTGTAGCTTTGTTGTCCCCAATGTCTGCAGCTTGACCTTGTTCTTATGAACTGCTGTCTTTGAAATGTTAAGGATGGAAGCAACCGGACACTCACCGTATTCCTCTGCCAGCTTCTTTTCCTCACTCAAAACTTTTCTTTTTAACTCTTGGTTGACATGGTCAATAGTTATTATTTGATTCCAATTACTTTTGAGGCACTACTAGCACTGTTTTTGCCATCCAGATGGTCGTATTGCTAGAGGATAGTGATTCAAAATCAAATATCTAAAGTATTTAAGACCTAATTTACTTGTGTATTTTAGCATGAACGGAATGGTATTGACCTACCATCTATACAATCATTTTTATATCATTGGGAAGTAGGCTACCGTAGCATTATTTTAACTTTTTTAACTTGTACTCTCTACTAAAAATGATGTTGAATTTATGCTAAATATACCCTGATAGCATCTGAAAAACATAATACAAGAGGCTACAGTATTCAAAGAATGACTTTTAAACAGTGAATACCAATACCACACGGAATCAAGCATAGCCTATAACCACAATCCCCTTCAGCTAAACCGTTACAAAACATTCAGTTTCACAAAGAAGTGCAAGATTTATTCCCTGAGTTTCTTCAGAACAAGTTGTACAAGTTCATACTGAAGGCCCACACTTCACATTTATGTAACAGGGATAAATTACATCAGCAAGAAAGTCCATACATAAACCATCCAATATAAATCAGACGCCATTCAGATCATTACAGTAAGTGAACATATCGTGTCGACACAAGTCCACAGGCATCTGTAGTACATCTGCGTCAACATCTTCTCTCAGCAGAGCTAATGGAGGAATTTGACAGATGACCTCAGGAATGTGAAGCTGCGCCTTCAAAGTCTTTATAAACACACAGGATTTTGTGAAAATTGTATAGACCCAAACTAGTTGTTCTGTGTGAGGAGAATTCACAAGTGAAGACAAATTACTGGTCTTAAACGGTGTTAACTTAGTAAAACCAGACATATTTGCATGAAAAGAAAAAGAAAAAACTCATAACCATGTGGTAACCATAGTAAAGCTAAACAATTTGCTCTCTACGACCTCATTTACTTTCACTTGGCATTGCCACCGAATTCCTTTGTACAGGACATCTTGATCAAACAACATCTCTGAAGTAATGACAAGCATGTCTCTACATTCACATCTGAGGTTTTACACGGCAATCAGTTTCAGAAATCAAACTTTCTTCGCTGACAGCAAGGAAGACTTGAATCATTCATGAAGAAAGTTTTGCATCAATTCATAGAGCATCCATTTATCTTTAGATGGGACAGTTTGATATTTACCGTCAAAGGTTTGAGATGATCCTGAGGTTTCAGATTCCTAGATTCTTCTAGTCTAGAGCATTGACAGATAGTCTTGTGAACAGACCTGCAGTGTTTTTAAAGCCTGGGCAACCCACGTCTCTAACAGCAAGCCACCACACACCGCCAGGAGAGACAGTCGCCGACTGCAGTTCAGAATCACTGAAACATGGAAAACACAAAATATGTCCATGATAAAAGAAAAGGTATTTTCATTTTAAAACTAGGGGTGTAATGGCACATGTACTCGTCCTGATCGGTTACGGCACGGATGTCATGATTCGGTTCATGCAGTCAGACGATCAGAATGACGAGACGCAAAGAGACGATCTACTCAGCAACCCAAAACAAGAATGGAGCGTTCAGGAGGCCCGCAAGAGCTCGAAGAATCGCCTGCTTGTTTTAAATCAGCAGTTTGAGAAAGTTTCGGGTTCTAGAGATGCACCGGTCGCTTGCTATAAATTGGAACTGGTTTTAAATTTTATTTTGGCCGATCTCTATTTCGGAATTGCACACAAACTGCATTGCAATCATTTCCCAAAATGGAATTTGTGTGGAATTTTCATGAAGTCTGTAAAGAGGGGAAAATACTGTACCAGGCAGATCAAGCTCACTGTTCGTGATGCTCAGAGTATAGGAAGTGAAATATGTGGGGGTTTATATGAATGTGTCTCTGAGAGGAACTGACCGTCTTCAGAAATGTTTCCATGGCATTTTCTTTTCCTCTTACCTGCATATTATGCATATTAAAGCTGCTTTGTTTACAGCGGTAACCAAGGAAACGCTACATCTCTGCTGTTCCATAAGCGCCACCTGCTGTTAGAAAATAAATCTGCATTTTCATTCAGCCTGTCTGCTGTTTTTGTTTTGTGCAGTTGTCTTCTATAGCATAATTTCACAAATCTAAAGTCAGACCATTCTGTTTTTGCTTTAAATCTTGAGCTTATACAATCAAATTCAAAAACAACTGCTCATGCTACATGTATGTAGCACTACTGTCTGTTCAAAATTAATGAAAATACATTTGTTGTACCAAACTCGACCCCAAAAGTGAGGTACGTACCGAACCGTGACTTCTGTGTGCTGTTACACCCCTATTTAAAAGTTTGTAATGTACTCTTTAGTATTAGTACACTTATTGACATATAGTCATGAGGATTTGCAGGCGTTCTCTCTATTATATAATTTCATGTTTTATGTTTTTACCCTTCATGTTGGTTGCACCACATGAAAAGAATAACAAGTCACTGAAATAACAATACATTTAAAGGGTTAGTTCACCCAAAACTGAAAATTCTGACATTAATTACTCACCCTCAAGTCGTTCCAAACCCGTAATGAACCTCGTTCATCTTCTGAACACAAATTAAGATATTTTTGATGAAATCTGAGAGTTTTCTGACCCTGCATAGACAGTGTGGCGGGGGGGGCGTGGTTTAGCAGGGTCTGCAGCGGGAGAGAGCGGTCCTTACCCGAGCCTCAGTCACGCTGACTCCGACTTCTTCCTTCCCTACTAAGAACCTCATTACACTGGTGCCAAAACCCGGGAAGGAAGAAGCCCGGCCGCTGCCATGATGCAGTCACCGCCAAGTTCGCCGTCCTTGACCCACTTCCTGCCACTAGGGCGGCGGGGAAGTCTGGGCCGGCCTGTTGGCGTTGCGGGGACCCCGGACATTTCATTGACCGGTGCCCGGTGATGGAGGTCGGGGCACTGATCTGGGTCCCGGACGACCCACAGGCTGCCCCCGATCAAGCTGGCCTGTACCAAATACCTGTGAGTATTAAGGGGGGGTACCTATCTCGCTTTGGTGGATTCGGGGTGTAACCAAACCTCGGTCCATCAAAGCCTGATTCAGCTCGAAGCATTGGATAGAAGCCGCATGGTTCCGGTGCGGTGTGTGCACGGGGATGTGGTGGAATATCCTCTAATGTCCGTGCTGATTCAATTTCGGGGTCAAAAACATAGTGTGGAGGTCGCAATTAATCCGCACCTCCGGCATCCGTTAATTTTGGGGACAAATTGGCCAGCCTTTAGTCAATTACTGGGTTGTTTAGTCCCTAAAACGGGCATTTGAACAGGTTCAGACCATCGACGGTCAGCCTCTCCATCCCGACCGTCCGCTCTCGTATCCCTATTTTGCTGTTTTAAAAGAGCGCTTGTACCGAGTGACACAAGACACTCAGACAAAGCAGGATACAATCCAATTGTTGGTACCTAAAAGCCGTCGGGAAATGCTTTTCCAGGCGGCTCATTGTAATCCAATGGCGGGACATTTAGGACAGGCAGCGACACTAAATCGTCTCATGGCCCGATTCTTTTGGCCGGGCATTCACGAGAATGTGCGCAGGTGGTGCGCGGCTTGTCGTGAATGTCAGCTGGTAAACCCACCGGCCTCCCCAAAAGCGCCTTTGCGCCCTTTACCTCTAATGCAGGCCCCCTTCGAGAGAATTGGTATGGACCTCATCGGGCCATTAGAACGGTCGGCACGCGGGCATCGCTTTGCGTTAGTCCTAGTAGATTACGCAACACGATACCCTGAAGCAGTCATCACGAAGACGCCAAAAATTGGGACAGGTGGCTGGAACCCCTCTTGTTCGCTGTGCTGGAGGTCCCCCAAGCCTCCACGGGATTTTCCCCCTTTGAGCTTCTCTATGGGCGTCAGCCCCGCGGGGTGCTGGATGTCCTGAGAGAAACTTGGGAGGACGGGCCTTCAGAAAGCCAAAATGAAATTCAATACGTGCTGGACCTGAGAACAAAACTCCACACCTTGGGGCGGCTGTCGACGGAGAATTTGTTACAGGCCCAGGACAGGCAGAGCCGGCTGTACAACAGGGGGTCCAGGCTGCGTAAATTTGCACCGGGAGAAAAAGTGCTTGTATTGCTCCCTACATCTAGCTCTAAATTACTCGCCAAGTGGTAAGGACCCTTTGAGGTCACACGGCGAATTGGGGATCTTAATTATGAGGTCATTCGGACAGATAGGAGCGGGACATGTCAGATTTATCACCTCAACCTCCTAAAAAAATGGAGTGAGGCGGAGTCAGTGATGCTAGCGACGGTGGTGAGTGGGGAGGAGGATCTCGGGCCAGAGGTAAATACTAAACGGCAATCTCTAGCTCTGGCCCCGGGGGGAGATCACCTCTCGCCCTCGCAGCTCGCTGACGTAGCCAAGCTACAGGCAGCGTTTGCGGATGTGTTCTCGCCCCTACCTGGTCGAACGGACCTCATACAGCACCACATAGAAACCGAGCCGGGTGTGGTGCTTCGCAGCCGGCCATATCGTTTACCTGAGCACAAAAAAAAAGGTGGTTCAGGCGGAATTAGAGGCGATGCGGGAGATGGGAGTAATAGAGGAATCCCATAGTGATTGGGCGAGCCCGATAGTTTTGGTACCAAAAACGGACGGCTCGGTACGATTCTGTGTGGATTATCGCAAGGTGAATGCTGTGTCGAAATTCGACGCATATCCAATGCCGCGGGGTGGACGAACTGCTTGATCGGCTGGGTGCAGCTCGTTTTTATTCGACGCTGGATTTAACTAAAGGATATTGGCAGATCCCCTTATCACCTCTATCCAAAGAAAAAACAGCCTTCACCACGCCGTTCGGATTGCACCAATTCGTTACGCTTCCGTTCGGGTTGTTTGGGGTGCCGGCCACGTTTCAGCGCCTCATGGATAAGATTCATACCCGAGCCTCAGTCACGCTGACTCCGACTTCTTCCTTCCCTACTAAGAACCTCATTACAGACAGCAACTCAACTGAAATGTTCGCAGGCCCAGAAAGATAGTAAGGACATCGTTAAAATAGTCCATGTGACATACGCACAAAAAGTATTCTTGTAGCTTCATAAAATTACGGTTGAACCACTGATGTCACATGGACTATTTTAACAATGTCCTTACTACCTTTCTGGGCTTTAAATGTGGTAGTTGCATTGCTGTCTATGCAGGGTCAGAAAGCTCTCGGATTTCATCAAAAATATCTTAATTTGTGTTCAGAAGATGAACGAAGGTCTTACGGGTTTGGAACGACACGAGGGTGAGTAATTAATTAAGGACAGAATTTTTGGGTGAACTATCCCTTTAATGCGGAGCATCTTTTAGCAGTGTCCAGATGTGCAAAAGAACTCAAACATTTGCCCATACATTGATTATTTTTGATATTATCATATATTTTTAGAAAAATCAAAATGTAGCAGACTACCTTTATAGGTCTTTTTTTAATGGAATTGCCATTAAAGTAATAGTTCAGCCAAAAATGAAAATCTGCTAAAAAAAGTACTCACCCTGAGACCACCTAAGTTTGCGGTGAATGGGTGCCGTCAAAATGAGAGCCCAAACAGCTGATAAAAACATCACAGTAATCCACAAGCAATCCACACGACTTTAGTCCCTCAATTAACATCTTGTGAAGTGAAAAGCTGCATGTTTGCAAGAAACAAATCCATCATTTTAACTAGTTTAAACCATTGCTTCTGGCCAAAATACTAGTCCGTAATCCAAAATAACATTTCCTCCAGTGAAAAAGTCCATCCTCTCACAACAACATACCTCGACATATTTGTCTAAACTTGTTTTGGAGTGTTTTTGCTTATAAACGGTGCTTGATCCGTGCATATTTCTCTCCTGATTCAGACTAGATGCCTTATTCACTGAAGCCATCCTAATGATGGATTTGTTTATTACAAACATGCAGCTTGTGGGTTACTTTTATTACTTGTGGATTATTATAATATTTTTATCAGCTGTTTGGACTCTCATTCTGACGGCACCCATTCACTGCAGAGCATCTACTGGTGAGCAAGTGATGGAATGCTACATTTCTCCAAATCTGTTTTGATGCAGAATCAAACTCATCTACATCTTGGATCTCCTGAGGGTGAGCACATTTTCAGCTAACTTTTCATTCTTGTGTGAACTATTCCCTTAAATACACTTGAATTTTTTGGTTCCTTTTTTTAAAACAAATTTTGCATTAACTTGGTACCAGCATACTAGTATTCTTGAGATTCCTAAAACAGTGCTGGTGAAACATCTGCACACACTCCAGGAACTGCTGAGGTTGGTTCGCACACGCAAACAAAGGCCCACTCAAAACAATACAATCCTCTGTGTGAACGCATGTGTGTGGGAAAGAGGGAGAGAGAGTGTTTACTTTGGTTCTGTGAGTGTGGACATTTCACTTTGCCTCTGGGTGTTTATGTGAATGAAAGAGAGTGTACGGATATCTTGCGCTGCCTGTGAGTGTGTTTAACGTGTATGCATTCCATAAAAGTAGGTGTTTGTTGATATTCACCTCTTATGGCTTGTGAATTGGAGGTCAGGACGAACAGCCGTATGAGGCTGAAGCAGAGCGGGGAGAAATCGTGCTCCCAGATGACAGCTGGAATTAGCAGCACTTTGCCGTAGCTGGAGAGCAGAAGCGCCTTCAACAGCGGAGTGAATTCTACAGAGGAACCAGAGCAGCACTGCGCCGTCCAGAGAATGAACAACACACCTATGCAGAACACGGCCAACTCTAGACATACACAAAGAACATGCTGTTAGGGTGAAGCAGACACGTTTATCAAAAGCGACTTAAAACATGAAGAACATTACAAGCAATTTCATACATACATATGTATATAATGCATTTAAAAAAAATAAAAATAAACAATAATAATTTGCAAAATAAAAACAATATTAAGATTTTTTTTTAGCAGGGTGACATTATTTTCGTGACAGAAAATCATGTTGCATCCACATGTTTAATTTTAGATTTTTAAAAAAATTATTATTATTCAAGAGATTCTCATTAATGTAATCAAATTCTTTCTATATTACGGTCAGAAAATAATGCAATGTGAAGGAGTGCAAGGAGAACAAATCCTACCATAAACACTACTGTTCAAAGATTTGGGCCGAGCAAGATTTTTATTTTTTTTAGGAAGTTAATACTTATATTCAGAAATGATGCATTAAATTGATCAAAAAAGTGACAGTAAAGATGTTACATGATAAATGTTGCTACAAAAAAAATACTATTTCAAATAAATGCTGTTCTTTTGAATGTTCTATTCATTCAAGAATCTTGAAAAAAGAAACCAGCAAATTGTTTTCCACTGTGATTATGAAATGTTTCTTGATCATCAAATCATCATATTAGAATGCTTTCTGAATGATTATGTGACACTGATGCTGAAGAGAATTCAGCTTTGCATCACAGGAATAAATTACATTTTAAAATATATTAAAATAAATAAATACATAGAAAAAGAGTTATTTTAAATTGTAATAATATTTCACAATATTCCTGTTTTTACCATATTTTTGATTAAATAAATGCTGCCTTAACATAAGAGACTTTCAAAAGTATTAAAATATCTAAATTGTTCTAACATTTGACCGCAAGCATAAGAGACTTCTTTACAATAAACAAATAAATCTTACCGACCTCAAACTCTTAGTTTATATACTTTTTTTACTTCATGCTTTTTTTTCCCCCCTTTAGATTTAGTGATTTTGGGGCGAATAATGACCCAGGCATGTTGTTTATGAGATTAACCCATAAAACATAATCACCAACGGTAGTGAACAGTCAGAATGGACCTTTGAACAGATCACAGTGAAGCTACAAAAACAGACCTCAAAGCCCTAAATCTTTCATAATACCTTCATAAAAATGCATAACCTCTACACCTCATCTTTACCCACAACTCAATTAGTTCATTTGACTAATTCCATCTAATTAGTCAGTGACTGACTTCATTAAAAACAATGATTTACCCAGTGAAGCCAGTGCAAACATGCAGTAAAACTCCCACTCTTTAGTGTAACGGATGATATCAGCGGGGTCATCGTTGGCCTGGGACCCCTGCAGGAGGGACCAGCGCAGATACGCCTCACACAGCAGACAGAACACACACAGTTTCCAGTGGATCTAGAGAGAGCGGAACAGAGGCTGCGTTCACAATACAATCCTATGTATGCAGTCTGTATTCTGCACACACTCTGCATGCATTTTTCTTTTTCCCAAAAGCTGTTAAAAAACGGAGTAAAAAAAAGTTTTACTCACATTGATCTCAGTGTTGAAGAGGATATGTCTGAAGGCCTGGATTTTGCATAGAGTGGCATCTATCAAAATAATAACTGGATCATATTCGATGTATTTGTCAACTGGCTTCTTGCATGACCTCTGCAGAGGGGAAAAAAAAACCCACATCAATTTTGAATGACAATTTATGTTAGCCAAAACACTGATTTTATAATTCTGTATATGCATATTTTTTTCATGAAATATTAGTTTTGGGTTTTATAACGTACTTACATTTTGCTAAAAGTCTATAATATATTTCAAATGCAGATATTTCGTGGAATTTAGCTTTACAGCGTCAGATACGATTTATTATTTATTGTTTAAAGGTCGCTGTCAATAAAACGGGACCGTTTTTTTTTCTTTTCTTTTTCTGGGCAATAATGGTTAAAATGTTTAATTTTTTCCCAACCAAAACATACATAAATACAGAAATGTAATTAACTGGAGAGTAAAATAGTGACAAATGGCCGTGCTCTTCACTATGTGCATTACATCAGGCCTAAGTTGTGAGCATGCTAACCTGAACAGAACAGAGAACAAACTAAACTTGAAATTGTGAACTTTATGATGCACTCACACATATGGTGATCTTCAGTATTCCGTTGCTGTAATCTCGATGCAGTTCGTTTGCATCTTCGTTACACTCGACGCATTTAAACAATCCCGGTGCCATTCTTCATATGACAGCATGAAAACACGCCTACTGCTTCCTGAACCTCCATAAGGGGCGGGGCTTATCAGGCTGCTGACGGGAAATGTAGTTCTGTCAGCTCCGTCGCCACTAGGGATTCAGTTCCACGCAACTACATTACCCAGACTGTACCGTTCCTCACCTGCTCATTACATCACTCACAACATGGCACCTGCTGGCGGGGGTGTTGTCCTGGCGGCTCTGTCGCTGCTGTACTTATGCGGAGCTATTTTATCCAGCGAGTATTTCTCCACGTTGACTTTTTTCAACAGCGACCTTCACAAGCACGGCTGCAGCTCTCCGGCCGAGTGGGAGGAGTATGCGCCGGACTGCGGTGAGCTTCATGCCACAACATGCATGTTGCATAGCAACACGAAGGACAAGAACATTTGTATTGGGTGTCATTGAGTTCAAGATTGCTTTCAGCAGATGTAGCTTGGCATTACAATGGTGGTTTGGAAATGATCATGGTATTCTTTGAAGTAACTTTAATGAGTGCCATGAAAACACAAATAACATGAGTCCACTGTTTTCAATAGTAACAATAACTGTAGGAAGTAACTATGGTATTGTGTCTCAAACTATTGCTGTTACCCTGGTGACTTGGTATTCTGTTTCAGATTGTGTTTTGATCCAAAGGAGCCTTGAAATACAATCCTAGTAACCCATAATGAAAGAATCTAATGAACTCATGATGAGCACAAAAGAAAATATTTTGAGAAATGGAAACCGAATAGTTGACGGTAGCCATTGACTTCCATAGTAGTTTTTTTTCCCCACACTAAGGAAATCAATGGCTACCATCAACTGTTCGGTTACCAAAATTCTTCTCTATAGCTTCTTTTGTGCTGGAAGGTGAGTAAATGATAACAATTATTTTTTATTTTTGGGTGAACTATCCCTAATCCATGAACAAAACTATGCATGGTAAAAACAATCCACACTACATTTAATACAGATTCACTTGCAGCGAGGATAACATGTTTTAACTTGTTATTCTATAAGCATTATATGATTTTGGTACTGTATCTGGTCGCCACTTGATTTGGGTTCTGCAGCAAAGCCAGTCAGAAACCAATGATAGTGAAAACAACATTAATTGCGTTTAGTTCAAGCCAAAGTCATTTGGTTAGTCACATTTTTTTAAATCTTTGGTCCATCAGAGTCATCTATCCTGCAGTTGGAGGATCCCGACTGTGAAGAGGGGAGCAACCCGTCCTGCGAGTCCATCTTTTCACTCAATGCAGAAAAAATACTTGTGAGTTGCATTTGCATCATATTACACAATGTTAAAGGAATAGTTCAGGCCAAAATGAAAATTCCGTCATTATTTATTTACTCTCGTTTTAACTTGCTTTCTTTGGAACTGAAAAGAGAAATGATGACAGGATTTTCATTTTCAGGTGAACGGTTCCTTCAACACCTGCTCTTTAGAAATTAGAACACTGTAAAACGACACATGAAGAGCATCAAGCTAAAACCAAAACACTTCCTATCCAGCACAGAAAAGGTGTTTTGCTGGTCCTCTGTAATTATGGATCTCTTCAGTGTTGTTGTAACCACTGGTGGCTTGGATTGATTGCTGAAGGTTGACAGACTTCCTGACGTGTTTTTCTTTCTTTCTCTCTTTCTGTCGCCACAGAATCAGGCAAAGTTGTTCGTCGAACAGCGACGGTTTCCTTTCGCTGTGGAAAACCAAAATACCAATGAAGAGCTTGGTGTGTGTCGGCTGTGTTTCTCATTGTTTTGACTTTGGCAAGTGTGTATTTTGCACTTGTCTTTGGTTGATGTTATCTGCTAACACGGTTTTGTGTTTATTTCAGCCATTGGCTATGTTCTCATTGGAAATGGCCTCTATGATGAAGCTATCAAGCACTTCTCCTTACTGCTACAGGTCAGTTTTGTTGGGACTGAAGTAAACGTAATGCTAGTTGATTGTGTGGTAATGGTGAACTTGTTCTAAGCACTTTCACAAAAGAGCTGTCCTCTATCACCAGGGAGATCCTGAGCTGGTCAGTGCCATCTATGGACGGGGAATAGCCTACGGCAAAAAGAGTCTGCAGGTCAGTCGTTTGCTTTACGCTGCCAGTCAAAAGTCTGGAAGTGATGTAGACATGTGGGGGTGTGTTAGAATGAGCTGTTTTAGGTAGGCGTGGTTGACTCTTAACTTTTATAAAGAATATCTTTTTGAGATATTTTTGATTTGAGACTTTAGTCTTTGCAAACTTTACAGATCTTCTTTATGCACCAAGAGCTTGTAACACTCCAAAGAGAAAGGAAAACTTGAAATCGCATCATATGACCCCTTTAAGATTTTTTTAAAATGTTTTTGAAAGAAGTCTCGTAAGACTGCATTTTTGATCAAAAATAATGTAAAAACACTAATATTATAAAATAATGTTGCAGTTCACAAGAACTGTTTAATATTTTAATACATTTTAAAATTTTGGTTTTTCCTGCGATGGAAAAGCTGAATTTTCAGCAGCCATTGCTCCAGTCTTCAGTGTCACATGATAGGAAGTTTAGGGTTAAAAAACAAAACATTTATAATGGTACAACAGATTTCCGGTTCAAATAAATGCTGTTTATTGAACTTTCTATTCCTCAAGATAATCCTGAAAAAAGCATCATGGTTTCCACATAACATATTAAAGGGTTAGTTCACCCAAAAATGAAAACATTTTTTACTCACCCCCGAGGCATCCTACTAGGATGCCTCGGGGGTGAGTAAAACGCAGCCTAATTTTCATTTTTGGGTGAACTAACCCTTTAAGTAAGAACGGTTTTCAAAATAGATAATAATAAGAAACATTATTAATAACTGAGCACAAATTGATTAATTGAGAAGAAAATCAGCATGTTAGAATGATTTCTGAAGGATCAGGGTGTTGCTATGCGGTTGCTAGGGTACTCGGGTGGTTGCTAAGGTGTTGCTATGCGGTTGCTAGGGTACCCAGGGCAGTTGCTAGGATGTTGCCATGCGGTTGATCTGAAGGATCATGTGACACTGAAACCTGGAGTAATGATGCTGAAAATTCAGCTTTGCATCACATGAATAAATTACATTTTAAAATGTATTCAAATAAAAATTTGTTATTTTATATAATATTTCACAATATTACAGTTTTTACTGTGTTTTTAAATCAGATAAATGCAGCCTTTGTGAACATAAAGGACTTTCAAAAACATTTAAATATCTTAATTATTCCAAACTTTTGAACAATAGTGCGTGTATGTTGGTTTATCAAACACTACTAAATATTTTTGTAGCGTTTGTAGTCATACAACATGATTGAAGGTAACTCTCTCGCTCTCTGAAGGACATAAAGAATGCAGACTTGGCTCTGTATGAGTTGAGCAGAGTGATCGCACTGGAGCCCAGCAGACCAGAAGTATACGAGCAGAGGGCGGAGGTGAGGAACGAGGGATTGACAAATTAAGACTGTTTATGAAGTGTTTAGTGGTAATGATGAAGCATGTGATTTCAGATTCTGTCTCCTCTGGGCCGCATCAGTGAAGCTCTGTCAGACCTGACTAAAGCCATACAACTGCAGCCTTCAGCCCGACTCTACAGACACAGAGGAACACTGCTCTTCATATCAGAGGTGCACAGACACAGCCATCTTATCTGTCAAGTAAACTTTGATTTTGACTTGAATAGATTGGTAAAGTGTCATTGTAATGTATAGATCTCTTCATTTAATGTCCTGAGTGGACAGATAGCGCTGGATCTGTCCAGGACCTTCATATTTATCACATCTGGAGATATTTATTATTATCCAGTTGAACAGTAATTTGATTGATGCATAATAGATACTCCAGCGTGATAGTGAATTTTTAATTGTAGGGGTCATATCATGAATAATCAATTTTATCTTGTGAGATAAGCATTTATTGTACTATGAAGCAGTCGTAACTTAAGGTGCGGTCACTTCTACCGTTGATCTGCAGTTTTTCATGGGTGAAATCCAGTACTTTAAAAAAGAATCCGTGTGATTGCATAAGGGTGAAATATTTCACCACACTGATAAATATTTTCTGGTCATGCAGAAAAGTAACATCTGTGAGCTGTGCCTCATACATCGCTACACTATTGATAATTCATAATGGACTTTCTTTTTTTTTTACCGCTAATGTGACTTCTCTATTAGTTTTCCATGACCATTTTCTGACCCTACGAAACAAACTGGCTGTTGTTGCTACTATACCTTTGAGACTTCAGTATTAATTAATCATGTAATTTTGTTTTGTTGCAAAACTTTTGTTGGACTAATGAAATTGTTGACTGTGTTCTGTTCCTGTCAGTCAATTTATGTTTTTATGTTCACCAAAGCTGCATTTATTTGATCAAAATACAGTAAAAAACAATAATATTGTGAAATGTTATTACAATTTAAAATAACTATTTTCTATTTTAATATATTATAAAATGGAATTTATTAGTGTGACGCAAAGCTGAATTTTCAGCATCATTACTCCAGTCTTCAGTGTTACCAGATCAGCAAATTAGAGTGATTAATGAAGAATGAATAAATATTTATTATTATCATCAGTGTTGGAAACAGTTGCTCTGCTTAATATCTTTGGAATCTGTGATACATATTTGCAGGATTCTTTAATGTTCAAAAGAACAGCATTGATTTAAAATAAGATTTTTTTGTAACAAATCTTTACTGTGACTTTTAATCAATTTAACGAATCCTTGCTGAATAGAAGTATGAATGGAAATTTCTTACATTTCTTAAAACTTTTGAATGATGGTTTAGTTTTAATCACTCATTATTTAATAATATTCACAGATATCTTCCTTTCTCTCATTGTCTTTCAGGATTATATGGCAGCCATGGAGGATTTCCAGCAGTCTCTAGAGCTGAAGAAGAACCAGCCCATTGCTATGCTCTATAAAGGGCTGACCTTCTTCCACAGGGGCCTCCTTAAGGTAAAAAAAAAAGAAGAAAAAGTTATATCTCAAATGCGGTAATTTTGTATAAGCGAGAGCCAGTGCAGAATGCCTTGATTCAAGAACCTTATGTAGTTTCGATGTAAGAACTGGACTGAAGTTACAGCGGAAAGTTTTAAAAAAGATGCCATTTTACATTGGACAGTTGTCTATATTTACAGTAAGTGACATAGCTTAGGGTTTACACTACTAACAAATTGTTTTCTGCTTGCAGGAGGCTATAGAGGTGTTTAAAGAAGCTCTCAAATTGAAGTCGGACTTCATAGATGCATATAAAAGCTTGGGTCAGGCTTACAGGTGAGTTGCTACTGACTCATAATGATTTTAACAGTCTGTTTTTTCAGATGTTTCTATGCAGACAATTGTGTGTGTGTGTGTGTTCAGGGAGTTGGGGGATTTTGAGAATGCTATGGAGAGCTTCCAGAAAGCTCTGTTGCTGGATCAGAACCACATCCAGTCTCTCCAGCTCAGAGGAATGATGCTGTACCACCACGGCAGCCTGCAGGAGGCCATAGGCAACTTTAAGGTAAATCGATCGTTCAACACCCAAATGGTGTTGTATTTACCTCTTTGTTGGCAGTAGTAATCCTTAAAAACAACATGAAGTAAAATAGATTTGAAGCAGACCGATTACTTAATGTAATGAATGTTAATATCATAACCCAATGTGTTCCAATCAAAACATTTCTTGATAGATAAAATCGAATCCCATTGTACATTATTTCCCAGTAAATATTAATTTATAATTTATGCATTTAGCAGATGCTTTTATCTAAATTATAATTTATAATAATAATTTATGCATTTAGCAGACACTTTTATCCAAAGCGACTTACAGTGCATTCAGGGTATACATTTATTACCAGTATGTGTGTTCCCTGGGAATCGAACCCGCGACCTTTTGCGCTGCTAACGCAATGCTCTACCACTGAGCCACAAGAACATTAAAATATTCAGTTTTAATGGGAAGTACTGTATATTACATTGCAGTAAAATGAATATAAGGATGAATACAGAAGAATTAATATCAGTTCTTATTAGGGCTGTCAAAATTTTTTTTAATTTCGAATATTCGTCAAATTTAAAATTAAAATCCACATTCGAATGCAAAAACGTTGCATTCCTTTCCGCCCTTTGTATTAAACTATGCATACATACATGATGCTGTTTTGTTTATAGTTGTTTAAGCAACTTAATTATAATTGGTTTATAAACATTATTTTAAACATTATGCACTTTTTTCACAGGTAGTCATGTTACCTTATGCTTTGAATAAACGTGCATTAGTAATATTTTGCTTGATGCGCCCTCTTGTGGCGTCAGAAGAGAAGCCAAAAGCTTTTCTTCACTCTAACTGAAATTATGAATTTTAAATTCGAATATAATTCGAATTCTGATAATATTTAAGTACAAAATTCAAATGTAGTTTTTCAGCCATTTTGACAGGCCTAGGTCTCATAAGCTTTAGCAAAAATACAAGATTCACAAATCATTTCAGAATACCTTGAACGGTAGACTTTAATTTTTTTTCTACTAAGTGTTTTTACAAAGTGAGGGTCAACTCAAAATGATCTTATGTTGTAATTGACAGTATATGCTGTTAGTGGAGTTTAAGCAAAGTTCACCCAAAAATGAAACTTCTGTGATCATTTACTCGCCTTTATGTCACTCAAAACCCACAAGGCTTTCATCCATCTTTGAAACACAATTGAAGATTTCTAATGAAACCTGAGAGATTTCTGTTCCTCCATCGAAATGTCCATTCCACCAAAACTTTGATGCTTCAAAAAGTTCATAAAGACAGTGTAAAAGTAATCCATATGAATTAGGCTTGCCGCGATAGACGGTGCTGACGGTGATACCGGTGTTAAGCCGCAACACCGGTTATGTCAATTGCCCACCGCGTCACCGACCCCCACCGTCATTTTGATTTTTTTGTAGTAATAAAAATCATTTAGTTTATTTTATATTAGGCATAGCCTGCCCTATAGCATGGTGTATTTGTATTTGTTTTGTTAATAAAAGTTCTATGTTTTATATATAGGCTAAAGTGAGTTTGACGTTGTATTTTGTTGTTGCATTCAAGCAATTGACACCGACCTGCTGCTAATTCAAAAGTGAAAGTAAAATGCGCACGGCGCTTTTAAGCTATTTAAAAGAGAAGGGAAAAGAGGGAAAATTCAAACGAACTAAAAACGAACAATTGCTTTACGCCGAATTGCCGCTATTTGAAAGTGAAAGTAAAATGCGCAAGCCGCTTTTACAAGCTATTTAAAAAGCTAGGAAAAGAGGGAACGCCAACGCCCCCACGGTGATACCGGTATTACCGGTGTTGTCACACGTCGATTAACCGGTGGGAAAATTTCCTCACCGTCACAACCCTAATATGAATATTTGAAAACATTGATTACCCCACATGCATAGATCGCATTGCATATGGTAAACAGAAGCTCAAAGCACTTGTTTGACACGTAAGAACCAATGAGGTTTGTTCTCGCAAAAAATGTCCATTTGTGTTTCTGAAGCCAAACTAAAGTCTAATGGGTTTGCAGCAACATGAGGATGCGTAAACTACAGAAGTAAAATTTTTGGGTGAACTGTTACTTTAAATTATTTTTGTTTGTTTAAATGGATTCATCTGTGTCACTTATTTGGGTAGTAGACTAAGTAGAAGTAGACTTTTTTTTTTTTCAGTCAAGATGACCTGTGGAGAGCAGTGCAACTCCAAAGTCCTTCTTTACGATATCAATACCATTGATTTTTTGTTTTAAAGTCACTTATACACGATTGTGTTTTCCTTGTCGTTTTATTCAATTCTTGTATTGAATCTCAAAACGAACATGTTTTTTAGTTATTCTGGTCAGATGTTGACAGTTCTAGCTTGGATTGCACATTTGGTCTCTTGTCCTGGGGTTGTTTGTTTCACTAGTGTTTTATCATGTTGTCTTTCAGAGATGTCTGCAGCTGGAGCCCTATAATGAAGTGTGTCAGTACATGAAGGGTCTCAGTCACGTGGCCATGGGCCAGTTCTACGAGGGCATTAAAGCTCAGACGAAAGTCATGCTCAACGACCCTCTCTTGGGACAGAAAGCCAGCTCCGAGTATCTCAAAGTCAAATATCTCAGAGGTGAGAAATTAGAGCCATATAATAATTTCCACGTGGTCATTAACAAGCATTACATAATGCTTAACAGATCAGTAGTTCTCATTAGCTTCAGTATCTGTGTTAGCCAGATAGATATTGTTATCTTAGTGACATAAATCAGCAAAATTTGCAACAGCATTTTCAGAAAGTTTAGAAAAAAATTGCTCCATGAGTGTAAATGAAATCACATTGGTTCCGGTCCATCCTTATTGTTGAGCCCTGTAACGGAAGTGTAAATATTTAAATATTTAAATTTACTAAAAGATGTAGCTAGATTTTTTTTTTTACTTTTAGAAAAAACATTTTTTTTTTGCAAAATTAATACAAATGTAATGTTGTGAAATATTATTACAATTTCCCATTTATTTATTTATTTAAATAAATAAATCACTTCAGTGTCACATGATCCTTCAGAAATCATTCTAATATGCTGCATTGATGCTCAAGAAACATTTCTTATTATCTGTATTGAAAACAGTTGTGCTGCTTCATATTTTCGTGGAAACCATGATATTTTTTTTCCAGGATTCCTTGACGATTTTTTTTCCCATTCTTGATGTTCAAAAGAATAGCATTTACTTGAAAAATTTTTTTTTTTTTAACAAACAGAAAAAAAAAAATCTTACTGACCCCAAACTTTTGAACACTTGTGTTGTGTATATATAGTATAGTAATCATATTACATAAAAAATATACTCATAATTAATCAAATTGATTTACCTCCTTGACCCCTGAATGTTTTAGATCAATGATTTGGAGTTGAAATATGCTCTGTTTTTCTTTCTGATTTAATGTGATAGAATACTCCCGTTATTTACACTCTCATCTGGATGTACCTGTTGCGGAGTATAACGTTGATCAGGATTTGCCTGGAAACTTTAAGAACCACTGGGCCAAAAATCTTCCCTTCCTCATTGAGGACTATGAAGAACAGCCTGGACTTCAGCCTCATATTAAGTGAGTTTAGATGCACAATGAGTCTTTTGTGTTTTTGGCATCATAGGCACATTTGAATCAAATTTCTATGTATGAATAATCAGATATCAGCTTGTTTTTGCATGTTGTAACTTTTTTTATTCCCTCCTTGTAGAGATGTTCTACCTCAGAACTTTGACAGTTACTCTGCTGAAGTGCAGAAGCTGATCTGTACAGCGGATCACCTCGGTGCACTGATGCAGTACGACACATTAGGCTTCTTACCAAACCTCAGAATACACAGAGGTCAGAGCTCTTTAGAAGCACCAAATAATACAATCATACCATTTTGGGTGCACATAAGTGGTACGCAGGTGCACATGCGCGACCAAAATAAAAAAATGCAATGTATAAATATGTTCAGACCGCTTCACTCAGCAGCGCTAAACCTGGTAGTGCATATACTTACTTGCTGGCAACCTGCCAAAATAAAACCTTGCTGATTTTAGTTTTGAAAATGATGAAAATTCATTAAAAAAAAGTGAATATTAACATTGTATTTTTAAGTGTACTATAAAATAACTGTATTTTTATATGTTCAGACCGCTTCACTCGGCAGCGCTAAACCTGGTAGTGCATATACTTACTTGCTGGCAACCTGCCAAAATAAAACCTTGCTGATTTTAGTTTTGAAAATGATGAAAATTCATAAAAAAAAAGTGAATATTAACATTGTATTTTTAAGTGTACTATAAAATAACTATTTTTATTTTACACTTAATTTATTTTTAAGTATAATAGTAGTATCACACTGATTATTTTATCAAAATACAAAATAAATAAATGCAATAATACTATTATCACTATTAATAGTCATTTTATTGTTATAGTTATATTTAATGAGTCACACTATGTGCAGTGCGAGTACCAAAACAAAATCTCCAGGTGCTCTCATGAGAACCAGACTGAAAAACTTGTGCACCCCTCTATATATCAAATATCATGTGGTGCAAAAAAAACCCCACACACTCACACTTGAATACATATTAGTGTACACAATCATTATTTTACGCAAGTTTTTTAGTATAATTTTTAATGTTAAATTTTTTTTCTTTAGATCAGAGCTCTTTAAAATCACTAAATAATTAAGTGATACAGGTATTTAATGAAAAGTTTAAAAATAAAGTACTAAATAAGGAAAAAATATTAAATCATGTGGTGCAGCCTTCACATAAAAATTGATAACATATTTTCTTTGCACCTTGAATGCTTAAACAATTATTAGTTTTTAAATATAATTTTCCAGGTTTCCTTCCTTCCTTTCTTTCTTTCTTTCTTTCTTTCTTTCTTTCTTTCTTTCCATTTAAGGGAAACAGTGCAGTCTTACCACTTATTACACAACATTTCACCACACAAATAATCATGGCGATAAAAAGATATTGATTTAAGACAAAACTTGTTTTAAAATCTTACCAGTGTGTTAGTTATCTTATAATCCATTACAATGTACAAAACAATCGTGGCAAAATGGCAGCAGCTGCGTTTGTATTAAACGAGAGAGCGAGTCCGCGATACCAGGATGACATAATTAAATAACTGTACACATAATATTGAATCGAGTTTTAATATTTTATTAGCGAACCAAACGCAAAGCTTTCACCAAGAAAAAACAGTTCCTGGCAAGAGTATAGTGCCGACTTCGGTTACCCGGATGAGCCTGTGTTATCAGCTTGTTATCGAGGGATAACAGACCTCGGAATGTCGCGACTGACCAATCAGAATCAAGTATTCCACAGAGCCGTGTAATAATTGATAAATATCACTAAATCTTTAGGAGTTGCACCACATGATATTTTTTGTAACCTGAACTATCATTGTCATTAACATTGTCTTGTCATCAAAAGGTAAAATAATAATAATTAAAAAATAGTTATATATTGACACACAGTCATGAGGGTCTACATGAGGCTCCTCAAACTATGGTACCATTTCCTGTTTTATGTTGTTTTTTTTCTGCATGTAGATTAGACCACAAGTGTTTGTTGATAGCACTAGATAACTTTGATTTTATTTAAGTAATAAGCAGTGGTTTTAATAATTTTTTATTCAGTTTTATTTACTTTTTTTTTCTTTGAAATAATAATAATAAAGTCGAATGCCAAACTTCTTAATATGGTTTTCATTTTTTCATTTAAATTACATTTTTTATGAGGACTTTTTTTCATTATTATATCAAAACAGTTCCATTTTTGACTTTGTTTCCAAAAAGATTTAAAGAAATCTAAATGAGTTGTAATTCAAAAATAAAAAGCATATTCATCGTAGAAGAGGTGCATTCAAGTCACCACATTTTTGAATTGCATTTTTAATGTTGTCTTGTGTTTTTATTGTGTGTTTTGTGTAGCGATGGGTTTGGCCACCATAGAGGTGATGCAGGCCATGCAGCGCACCTGGAGTAACTCGAAGGTTCGAGTCAACGGAAAGACCAGACAGCTGCAGTGGAGAGACATGTTTGACATCGCAGTGAAATGGAGAAGGTCAGATTCCAGCCATCGTTCCTGAGCTCTTCTCACGGCTCTGTGGAGGGTGTTACCAAGGCTTGATGACTGATCTTTGCTGTTTTGTGTGTGTGTGTGTGTGTGTGTGTGTGTGTGGGGGTATGTGTTTACGGGTGTGAGCAGGATTGCAGATCCAGACCAGCCTGTGCTGTGGTTGGATCAGATGCCTGCCAGGAGTCTTAGCAGAGGATTTAACAACCACATTAACCTCATCAGGTGCTGTATCTGCCCTCAATGTACAGAGTCATTTGCTCTGTAAAGTTGCCAGTCCTAATCGCTTAAGAACTTTTTGACTTTTAAGGGTTGATGATAACTATAACCATGACGTTTTAATAATGATCTAAAGTCTCCACACCACAACTGTATTGAAAACGACACGAAGAACAGTATTGTTGAAATCACTTTTACAACACTTCTTTTTTTTTTTCTTCTGCTGATGATGAAAAATTGAAAGCCAATTAGAATCCACCCGAGTTTAAGAGCTTGCAGTAAATTTTGTTTGATCCGTAGTACAAAATTGCAATTTGGCTCAGTGTGATTATCAAATCACAAATGCTCTGATTTAATATAATAAGTATATGCACAGATTGGCTCGGTTCACAGTAAATGCTAATCCACCCCAACTCCAGTTTGGTTCCGTTTACATGCATTTGGGGAAAAAATAGAAGCTTTAAAGGCTGGTTTTCCATCAAAATAATGTTACAGTTGTAATTTAAAATAATCATATTTTATTATATTTGAATATATATTTTATTTTACAGTGAAATATCACAATAGTAATTTCGTAGTAGTAATAATAATGATAATTATTATTATTATTATTATTGCTGTTGTTTTATCAGAATCAGAATCAGAAAGAGCTTTATTGCCACACAAGGAAATCGTCTTGGTGCCAGGAGCTTCCAGTGCAGAAAGTACAAACATAGTGCAGACATACATATAATTTAAAGGTCCCATATTGTCAAAACTGAAAAACTGAGGTCTATGTGCTATGTAACTACTATATAAGTTTCAAAACAGTCAGTCCACAGTATGGGCCGCCTCTAGTTTCCCCTTTGTTTTGCTGCCTCCAGCTAGCGCTGTGACGTCGGCTGACCCTACTTAACTGTGGTTGGCCTGGCCGTGCGTCACTCAGAACACAACAGGCCAATCAGAAGAGAGGCTCATGAATATTAATTAGACAGGCCAAAATCGACCTGTTCTCAGCAGAGCTCCTGAGAAAGGAGCTGTAAAAATATATTGAGATGGTTTTTGGTACTTATACCGCAAATATATATTCTTAAGGACATCAAAACCTAAAATAAATCTCCAGAAAGGTGTAAAATATGTGACCTTTAAGGTAATAAAAACACCAATAATAAAGAGAATAGACATAGCCATATTGATGTATAATCCCAAAATGTTGACCACCTTGTGCAGCCCTACAAACAAGCATGGTGAAACTTGCAATTTTGAAAAATACTTTAATAGTACAGAGAAGCCTTAATACCATACTGATATTAGATATTACTGATATTGTCTATACCAACATTGGTATCATTAATGACGATTCTGTACAGAGAAGATACAGCCAATTTCACACTTCGAGCGTTAGCAGAGTGCGAATCGTTTTACTTCCTGTCCTTTCTCATTGAAACATTGAGGTAAGCATTTTCTGTAAAGCTGCTTTGAAACTATAATATGCGCTGCTCATGCTTGTGGTGTGAAACAGGCCTAAAACTCTGTTGCCGTGTCTGTTTTCTAGCGTTTTAATGGGTTTTCTGTTATTTCTCAGAGGGCAGATCATTAATATCAGATATCTGGAGTATTTCAGAAGTATTCTCGGCTTCGTAAAGGAAAGAATACTGGTTTATCATGGGTGAGTCTCTTTTGTGTGTTTGTGTGTGTGATTTTAATATTTTTTTTTAAATATTATACTGACAAGCTTCACATTTGATTTATTAGTTTTTAATAAAATAATTAAATAACACACACCTCATTAATTCACAGCTCTCTTCATGTATGCACAAAATTATTAAACGGAACATTTTCAACACTGATAATAATAAATGTTTCTTGAGCAGCAAATCAGCATATTAGAATGATTTCTGAAGGATCATGTGACACTGAAGACTAGAGTAATGATGCTGAAAATACCATCACAGGAATACATTACATTTGAAAATATATTAAAATTAAAAACAATTATTTTACATTGTAATCATATTTCAGAATGTTACTGTTTTTACTGTATTTTTGATCAAATAAATGCATACTTGATGAGCAAAAGAGACTTCCTTCAAAAACGTCAAAAAATCTTACTGTTCTCAAAGTTTTGAACTGTAGTGTACATTTTATTTTATATCCTGTACATTCAAACACTTCACCCGTTCAATTGAAAACTTAGTTTGTTCATTCATTATTTTCTTCAAACACCTTATTTTTTTCATACATGCATTCACTCAAATTTATGAATACACTATATTTTCCTGCGTGTGTGTTCTCTCCGTCAGGGCGTATAACCCACGGGGGCTTCAGGACGTAAAGCAGGCTCTGGAAAATGTGAATAAAGTGGAGGATCTGCTGCCCATCATGAAGGTAGCATGAGTGTTAAACATGACAATCAGTATTTTTAATCATTTAATTATTATCTTTATTAATCATTAACCGGATCATTTGTGTGCTGAACGAAATGAAACTAATCTTTCTGGTTGGACAAGCTCAGCAACTGTTTCTAGGTCTAGAAGCGTCTTTCTCACCCTAAAAGTTGACCAGCGATTAATGTCTGAGATAAATTCAGTTTTCTTTTGTTTTTGTTTTTTGGCTATAAGAATCTAAAAAAATATTAGTGCAAGAATTATTAGTGCTCAAGAAACATATACTATTATTATCAATGTTGAAAACTGTTTTTGCTACATAATATTTGTATGAAAACCACGATAGGCATTTGTGACCCTGGACCACAAAACCAGTCTTAAGTCGCTGGGGTATATTTGTAGCTATAGCCAAAAATACATTGTATGGGTCAAAATTACCGATTTTTCTTTTATGCCAAAAATCATTAGGATATTAAGTAAAGATCATGTTCCATGAAGATATTTTGTCAATTTCCTACCGAAAATATGTTAAAACTTAATTTTTGATTAGTAATATGCATTGCTAAGAACTTCATTTGGACAACTTTAAAGATGATTTTCTCAGTATTTAGATTTTTTTGCACCCTCAGATTCCAGATTTTCAAATAGTTGTATCTCGGCCAAATATTGTCCTATCCTAACAAACCATACATCAATGGAAAGCTTATTTATCAGATGTATAAATCTCAATTTCAAAAAATTGACCCTTAAGACTGGTTTTGTGGTCCAGGGTCACATTTATTTGAAATATAAATCGTTTGTAGCATTATTAATGTATTTACTGTCATTTTTTATCTATTTAATGTGTCCTTGCTGTTTTTTTTTTTAAAGCTTTTGAATGGTATTGTATCACCGTTTTTACGAAACATTTAAGCAAAAATGATTTCTGAAGGATCATGTGACACTGAAGACTAGAGTAATGATGCTGAAAATACCATCACAGGAATACATTACATTTGAAAATATATTAAAATTAAAAACAATTATTTTACATTGTAATCATATTTCAGAATGTTACTGTTTTTACTGTATTTTTGATCAAATAAATGCATACTTGATGAGCAAAAGAGACTTCCTTCAAAAACGTCAAAAAATCTTACTGTTCTCAAAGTTTTGAACTGTAGTGTACATTTTATTTTATATCCTGTACATTCAAACACTTCACCCGTTCAATTGAAAACTTAGTTTGTTCATTTGCACGTTAAATATCGCATGCGATTTATCGTGCAGCCCTAATTTTATTTTGATCTCCCTTTCTTGTACACCAATCATACTGTATATTTCATGTGATAATCAAAATGATCTTTGTAAACACATGTGCAATGAATGCTAATCGTTTTATTTGCCGGCTCATAATTATGCCTTGGCATTTGACACTTGCATTCGTGTTTAATAATAGACATATTTATTTAAAAACATATGCATGTTCTCATAAAGCGCATGAAGAAAGACAGAATGTTTCTCTGATGTGCTTCTGTGTGTGTTTGTATATCTGAAGCAGTTCAACAGTAAAACCAGAGACGGCTTCACAGTCAATTCTAAAGTGCCCAGTCTGAAGGATCCTGGGAAAGAATACGACGGATTCACCATCACCATCACCGGAGATCGGTGAGAACTGAACTATTCTGAAATATTGTGCCTTCACAGTTCTGTGACACTGAAGACTGGAGTAATGATGCTGAAAATTCAGTTTTGCATCACAGGAATAAATGACATTTTAAAATGTATGAAAATAGAAAACACTTCTTTTAAATTGTAATCATATTTCAAAATATTACACTTTTTACTGTAAATTAATCAAATAAATGCAGCCTTGGTATAAGGATAAGAAACTTCTTTCAGAAACAATAAACAAAAGTGTGTTAAACTGTATAAATAATTACATTATAAATTTTTAAATCTTTCAAACCAGAGACGGCTTCACAGTCAATTCTAAAGTGCCCAGTCTGAAGGATCCTGGGAAAGAATACGACGGATTCACCATCACCATCACCGGAGATCGGTGAGAACTGAACTATTCTGAAATATTGTGCCTTCACAGTTCATGTTCTTCGGTGTATTTTCAGTGTATGGGATGAAGCAGGCCATGTTTTTCATTCTCACAGCTTCCATATGCAGGTGTGTGAAAGGCCTTCTGCTGATTAATATGATGATTAATTTGGTGCTTTAGAGAACAGATTGCATAAAGATTCTGTTTTTCAGACACGCTTAATCGCACACAATTATGAGAGGTTTGTGTGCCTGGTTATTATCTATATAGCTGTATGTGTTTCATGATATCTATCTGTTTTTCTCTAAATGAACACACGCAAGCATGCTCCATGCACCACTATAATGATAGATGGTAATATGTTATATAATTTACTTACTCAATTGTTCCTGTACAAATATATATATATATAAAAGAAGCCTTGCAGAGGCTTCTGTGAACTTTTTTTAAGTAAAGACCCCAACAATTCATTGAATTGAGTTTTGAACCAATTCATTGAACAGGGCAGTTTGAGGTTTTTCATGGAAATGCTGTAAATCAAACTAACCAGTTGCTTAATGATTTACAAATACCAATAAATTGAAATGCATTGTCGATTTTATTTCACAGGCAGTGTTTTGATTGCCAAAGTGGTGGTGAAATGGCAAAAAAATATGCACAAAAATTACACATATACAGTATCTCACAGAAGTGAGTACACCCCTCACGAATTGCGGGTTATATGTCAAAATTGTAAGATAAAAAGTCGCAATTACCTTTTTATAAATTTTTTTTATTCAGTAGTGGAAACAGGCTTCCATAAAATATCCAACTTAACAAAAAAATAAACTGTTAACTAAACTATAATTTTAAGTCAAGCTCGAACATTTACTTTAAGTTGAAACAACACGTTATTACTTGTTCTTTTAAGTTGTGATAAATTATCGCAGCAGTCATTTTTTTTTTACAGTGAATGTGAATGTGTTACATCATGCTAAAACCCTCTCAGGGCAGTTCCATCTCTAAATCTAAAGAAATATTGAAACTAACATTTTTGAATTTACATAAACTAAGCAGCTTAAGTAATAAAGTAGTCAGTTGTACCATTTTAGTTCTTACACGTTTCATAACGCAAACAATGTGTAAAGGCTGCTTAGCGAGTTTTTTTTTTTTTTTGATTACATGATTAGAGTTCCGGGCCTTATTGTGTGTCTTATGCTAATGATTTTGTGTTGTTATATTTACAAAAATGGGAGGGGTGTACTCACTTCTGTGAGATACTGTATATATACTGTAGATGCCTTTCTATGGGCTGCTGTAAGCCGTCTGCCATATTGGAACAGCCATAGCAGGTCCATAAATCTCAAGAGCAAGTTAATTGTGCGTCTGCAACCGTAGCCATAGTATAAATGAATATCTCTATCTGCAACAGACTTCAGCAGATAATTTTGCTCAACTCACACAATACAACAACTGTTAGCTAACATGACATTAAAAGCGCTTTATACAATACTGGTTGTGTCAAAGCAGCTTTACAGAGTCAAACAGGAAAATAGTTTGTCAATGATGCAAGTAGACAATAACAGAGTCATTTTTCCAGAGTTTGGGCGCTAAATAGGAATCTGCCGCCCGCAGTTGATTTTGATATTCTAGGTATTATCAAATGGCCAGAGTTTTGAGATCGCAGCAGACGTGAAGGACTATAATGCAATATGAGCTCGCTCAAGTACTGAGGAGCTAAACCATTCAGGGCTTTATAAGTAATTAGCACCCTCACCCTCGTGTCGTTCCAAACCCATAAGACCTTCATCATCATCATAAGAAGTTCATCTTCGGAACACAAATTAAGATATTTTTGATGAAATCCGAGAGCTTTCTGATCCTGTATAGACAGCAATGCAACTGAAACGTTCCAACAAGTTTTTTTTCGATTACTTGATTATAGTTTCGAG
The DNA here is from genome assembly GCF_001515605.1 of Sinocyclocheilus anshuiensis. NCBI lineage: Eukaryota > Metazoa > Chordata > Actinopteri > Cypriniformes > Cyprinidae > Sinocyclocheilus > Sinocyclocheilus anshuiensis. Next base: position 746,739 of record NW_015558575.1, on the reverse strand, counting down.
CCTTATTTTGTGTCTTATGCTAATGTTTTTTTTGTTGTTTGTGTGTTAGAGTGGGGAACATGCTGTTTTCAGTAGAGACTCAGACCACAGATGAGAGGACGCAGCAGTATCAGTCAGAAATTGAAGCACTCTATAAAGATCTCACTGCCAAAGGCAAAACCCTGATGCTCTCCACTGAACTCGGGGTAAGATTAACATCTGTTTGTCTGTCTGTATCTGTTCTTCTCTGAGCATCGATTTCACAATCTCCTCGGTCTCCTGCTGGACCTGTATTGGGACTGCTGGCGTGTGTTCATTAGTCACGTCTCTTGAAGCAAATAAATTCAGCGTCACTTAAACGCAGTCTGTGACCTGTGCCCTCCATAAGTGTTGGAACAGTAAAGGCAAAATTGTGCTGTTTGCTGTGGAGTCAAGAAATCTGTAAATTTGATTTAAAGATGAATATTAGACAAAACTACAGAATGTCACATTTTATTATTGGGTGATTCAACACGGATGTTTTATCAACTAAGAAGAACAGCACTTTCTGAGTTTCATTCCCCAGACTGATGTGAGCATAAGTATGTGGACAGTTGAACTTGAAGCAAATGTATCAAAGAAAACTACTTTATTCAACAATTTTCAGCATCCGCGTAATATTGCGCAGTATTGTGGAATTTTGGAAAACTAATTTATTTATTTATTTTTTATTGTAAATGATAACACGTTGACTGTGTGATGACAAAATTGCTTTGTCTGCTGTGGAGTCAAGACATCTGCAAATATGATTAAAAGATGAATATGAGACAAAATTACAGAATGTCAATTTTTTGTAGCTATTTCAACATAAATTTTTTACCAAATAAAAAGGACAGCACTTTTAGAGTTTCATTCCCCAATCTGATGTGAGAATAAGTATTGGGACAACTGAACTTGAAGCAAATGTAAAAGTTTAAAAGCTAATATTTAGTTGTGAATCCCTTGCATGCAATCACAGCAGCGAGTCTTCGACCCATAGACATCACTAGACTCTTGGTTTTCTTGGTATTTGAAATAGAAAATAGTTTTTAAATTGTAATAAAATTTCACAATATTACTATTTTCAAATAAACATAAAAATAATAAAAATGTTCTTTGTCTGTAGCAATGAAGCATAGCTATTTGTATTTATTTTTTATTTTCATTTGTTTTATTTAATAATTACAAAACAATTCCATGGTTAATGCATTATTGTTAATTTTGTAATAAGGTTCAACACTATTTTACATTGAGTGGATAGTTTTCAAAAATATATATATATACACAAATAAAAAAAAACTATTTTTTTTTTAAAACTATTGGCCAATTAATCTGTAATATCCTCTATTTTGCAGACCTCAAATTTTAATAAATGCATTTGCTAAATCTTTCTGCACTCATTGTACTTCATTGTAAATCAATTCCGATTCCAGAATCAGATACTTAAGGTGAGGAATCGGACACTTATCAAATAAAAATTTCGATTCCGCCTATCGATTCCTATGCGCTTTTTTTCTTTATCTGTGAGAATTGGACCTAGCGATCTGCCAGGACCTTGCTCACTAATCTAAATGCTCCAAAGTTTGGCTACATTTGCGATCAGAAAACAGAAAAGCTAAGTATAATATCTGTGATAGCTAAACATGTTGCAAGAGAGGTGTCACCACCAACATGACAAAGCACTTTAATTTAATAGGTCGTTAAAGATCGCGAACGTGATTCAAACACCAACATGATTCTGTTCCTAAATTATGATTCGTCTGTTTCATTCCTCAAACTTTGACGTGCGAGATCAATGTCATGATCACGTGGTTCGTCCGTGCAGCGTATGATCACACCAGTGTGATTTGAACATTTAAATCCACGTTCGCGCTGCCATTGACCTAAAGAGAGCAGCTGTCTGTCATGAACGAAACAGCTTCACAGTCTTATCAGCCACAGAGTATCATTATTTCTGTTACAAACATTCAAATCACAGAAGTACTGGGATAAAAGTGTATAGTTCAGATATAAACTGTGTGTACGATGTGTATGGTA
>NW_015558575.1:744203-744643 GCF_001515605.1 Sinocyclocheilus anshuiensis | reverse complement strand
GCTTTCACCGTGGATGAAATGGAGTCCAGCCCGGGGTCGTCACATGTGGTTGCCGCAAGCCTCTGCTCACTCTAGCCCGCCGTGTGTGATGCTGTGTTTCGTTGTGAAAGCGAAACTACTTTGCTTGGCCTTCCAAAAATGGACACAACTAGAGATCAGTGGTTAAGTTGTATTTACAACATTGTTCCAGAACAGTTTAACCCAAATATTCGGATGTGTGCAGCGCATTTTATTTATTTATTTATTTTTTATTTATTTATTTATTTTTTTACAGACAACATTTTTAATGGCCCTGTCCAGTGTGACATTTCTTGTAGTATTAAAGACCCATGATGATTGATCTTGAGGGCATTTGACAGTTTTGTCCATTTATATTGCATATTTCTATAAAATAAATTAAATACAGCTGTGGTGTCAAAACCCTAGACTAAAAAAAACCC
>NW_015558575.1:737166-743840 GCF_001515605.1 Sinocyclocheilus anshuiensis | reverse complement strand
TCAGATATATGAGAAAGTAAAACTCAGCTGTGGTGTCAAAACACTAGACTAAAAAAAACCCACACACGAATTCACCACAGGGACACGTTTAAATACCTGGGGCGCTTTTTGCCCTGAGCCTTGGTCAGTTTTTGACCCTGGCTCTGTCCTTTTTTTTTTTAAAAGGATCTGTCAAATGCATAAATGTCATAAATATAAAGTCAACCTGCTGATTTGTTGCTATCATTATTATCACCACCATCAAATCCTTATGGATAGTTGCAATAGATAGTTGGAATGGATAGTCGTGTCCTAGTGGTTAGAGAGTGGGACTCGTAACCCAAAGGTCACGGGTTCGAGTCTCATGTCCGGCAGGGGGAGTGAATAACCAGCACTCTCTTCCACCTTCAACTGCTCTGGGTGTGTGATTGTTCACTACTCACTGCTGTGTGTGTGTGCACTTGAATGGGATGAATGCAGGCAACACCCCGAGCTAAGACAGTGTCTAATTGGTCAAAACACCATTTGGGATGTGGCCAACAACCCGGTTTAAATACTCAGGACACCATCAGATGCTGCTTTTTGCGTCTAGCTTTTAGTTTTTCGCTTTTAGTTATGTGCTTTCAAGTCATCACTTTTAGCCATGTGGCTTTTTAGTCATAGCTTTGAGCCATGCTTTTTAGTCATCGCCTTTTTAGCTCTTTAGCTTTTTTGGTCATGGTTTCTAGCCGGGCTTTTCAGTCATTGCTTTTTGCGCTCTTTGAGCGTGCTCTGGCTTACACACCAGCTCCTCCAAAACCATGAGGAGAAACGCCACCTAGTCTCGTCAAACTTTACTTCTATTTCTTTACTTTAGTTTATTTTCTTTTCCGTTGAGAGTTTCGTGTTCTGAGTTAAGGATAGCAGAGCAGATCAGATCATTTAATCATGGGACAATCTGACTATATCATATTGATATTGTTGTTTGATTGCAGACTTTGGGATCTGAGCATAATTTGAGACTTTAGTGAAATCTGCACTTTGGTCATTTTTCCTCAGGAGTCTATATTTATGCTTATGCATTTTGCAAATACTTTCTTCCGAGCTAAACGTTTAATGATTATATTAATTAGTATGTGTTACCAGATAATCAAACCCACACCCTTGGTGTTGCAAGTATAATGCTCTACATTTGAGCTTCATTTCATATCATTGCCAGCTAGGAGAAACAACTGAAACAATCAAAAGCTACTGAAACAATAATTATTATTTTCTTTTCTACAATAATTTGCATTATATATGTGTATTATTTATACTTAGATTTTGTTATTTTGTATTTTTTAATTAAGAGTGCAAAACATACAACATACGGTGAACACAAAACACAAAAACAGCAATAGAACAGCAATGATAATAACAGCAATGAAAATAAACAGTGATGACCATCTGACAATAATAGTAGTAGTATTCAAGTAGTACTAGCATGCATAATAATAATAATAATAATAATAATACTAAAGATGGTGATGATGATAATACCTTGTGATGACGGCAACAGTAATAATAATAATAATGTAATAACAATCGTAATAATAATAATGTAATAATGACACATACCCAACACATACCACACCTATTCTAGCTTCTGTCAATGTTTTTTTTGTTTTCTCTCTTTCCAATTCACGGTAAGATTACTATATGTATATGTATCTATGCCTAAACTGATGTGGTGCATTAAAAGAAGCGTGTGGTGCATTAAAATCAGCATGCGGTGCATTAGTTTCAGAAAGGCGGGGCATAGAGGAGAAACAATAATTTACAGTATGTGGAAAATAATGTGTTTTTTGAACCTTAAACCGCATAAACAACACCAAATACACCAAATACACAAAATAATGTTCTTTTTAGCAGCATCATATGACCCCTTTAAAATTTAACATTGCACTTTTTTTTCTGTAATTCATGTTGAAGTAAAAATAATGATAAATGTAATGCTGCCTTTACAAAGCCTGAAAGTTTAAATGGTTTAAATGTTGTGCCTTTGATATTTTAAGATAAATGTATGTAAATATCAGTAAAATAGGTGGTTGCTAGGGTTTTAGAAAGTTGAATTAATACTTTATTCTTATACTTTATGCTGTACTTAATACATAATTAATAAAAATGACATAAAAAAAGGATAATTGCTTTTATCCATTTAGCAAAGTTTATTTGTTAAATCCATGTTATCAACCGTTGATATTGAAAGTCATAATTTTTAAATGGATTAAAATACATGTTTAAAAATACTATCTAAAAGCACTGTTACATTCAAGTAAAAAAATATATATATATTTATATAAAAAACTATTGACCAATTAATTGTTATTGGTTTTCCCACATTAGTTACCTGCAAAATCGACTAGTTTTTTGTCCTGTAATTTTAAAAATACATTTAAAAGATGTATTTAAAAAAATAATAATTTATTGTGTAAAAGTGAATTAAATAATTGTGCATTTGTAGATTTTTCTTTGTACATTGATTTTTTTTAAATATCTTTATTTTCAGATGAATTGATATTTAATTGCATTTTGTTTTCACGCCTGTTAAAATTAAGTCAGTTTCTCCTTCATACAGATTAAGCAACATTAACAGGTTTTCACTGAAGGCAGATTTTGTTTCAGAACTGTATTTAACATGTGTTTGTTAAACTTGCATGTTTAAAATAGCTGTTATTCCTTCAGTGTTGTGGCGTATTCTGTGGTCATGGGAGCTCTGATGGCCAGTGGGAAAGAGGTGCTCGGCCGAATCCCATCTGGAAAGGTAAAGAACTGAATAATGTAACAAGACGCATGGTCTTTAGAAGTATCTATTGAAACACTCTTTTTGGTTGGTCACCCAGCTGTTTGACTTTGAGGCCATGACTACAGCCAGTCCTGATCGCTTCAGTAAGACCGTCAAGAGTTGGATGAACTTAAAGAGGTACGACTTTGAATGTTTTGAGTGCACAATCACTATTATGAATGCTCATATTCTTCCTACTTCTGAAAAATGTGGGAAACCACTAACACTTTCTTCTTTCTCTCTCTGTAACTAGTTTGCCGAGTTGGTACCAGAACCTTCCACTGGTTTCAGAGACGTTCCAGTTAACGAGGACCATGATTGAAGTTCTCAACACAGACTCGTCTTCGCACTGTCCCAAGAAATCCTGAACTTGAAATACCATCCAGTTATTCAAAACACAAAGGGCCGTCTCTACTCAGGGCATCTGTGCTCACAGTCCTCACTTTCACATGGTTTTTACATATCAAATATCAATACAAAATCTCTTTGATTTTAGCTTTTGTATTTACACAAACATGGAGAAGAGAGTTGACTCTTTATTCAAATTTTAAATTGAATATCAATTTCTGTTGTCCTTTATGACATTAAAAGTTCAGCAATTCCGAGCATAATCTGAGTTGGGGAAAAAACAGCAGAGAATGTAACAGAATATAATTGGAAATCTTTATTAAATTATTCACCAGTTGCCTTTCATTCGTTTTTTTTTTGTTTTAGAATTGAATCGGCGGTGACTTGTTGCAGAGATGCCCTTTGAAGAGTTTATTAAGCAATATGCTTCAGCTCGGAGTTTCTTTCTGAATACTTGAACACAGTGGGGAAATATGTTTGCAGATGTTTTTGTTTGTTTGAAAGACAGAAGTTGGTAATATTGCCATGTTCACTGTCCACACTGGCTCTATTTAATGGCTTGTTTGAATAATGTACGATCAGATTCTGGAGATGTTCATGTGAACACTGGAAACAGTTGCGCCTCAATCTATAGGTAACTTAAAGCAAAAAAAGTCTTATATTTCCTCAATTTTATAAATCTTTAATTTTATTTTAGCGTCGTCTTAAGGGACCATTTTAAGTCGATTTTCTGTTTTCTCATGTCATGGTTGGTGCTTTTCAGCAAAGATTTGTTTCCTTTATTTTCCTGTGAAAAATTTAAGAAAAACAGTGGCTTTGTTTTTGTTTTTCCCATGAGTGGAAATAAAGGTTCTTTAACGCACAAAAAAACTTGAAAGTGGAAAATCTGTGACTTCGTTTGCTGAAACAGCCACATAAGATTCACAGTAAGATGAATGAAAGCAGTGTTGTTGTATTCAGTCCCTTTTTGATCTCCTTTTTGTGGACCAAAATAAAAAATATATGAATAAATGTCGTAAATTATTTGTAGTATGCAGTACTTCAGTACATGTTCTAATGTCCATAGATACTTATAACTAACTAACTGGTCAGCAGTGTTGGGGGTAACGCATTACAAGTAACGCGAGTTACGTAATCAGATTACTTTTTTCAAGTAACTAGTAAAGTAACGCATTACTTTTTAATTTACAAGAGAATATCTGAGTTACTTTTTCAAATAAGTAACGCAAGTTACTTTTTCTTTTCCAATTTATTGATTGACAACTCTCCTGTCCCCATGTTGAGAGAAATCAGAAGATGTTACTGTAGTTCTAAAATAAATATGAATATGCATTAATTCATCTCACTCACAAAAACAAAACAAACACAGATTCAGTATTCCTCAAAATGCAAGTAATGCAACTCAGAATATGACGCAAACCTGCTATAATTAAATGTTAAACAACACAAATATCCTTTATGTATTTAATCCCATTCTATTAACCAATGTCTTTGCTTCTGACCTTCGATGATCCAGTTCAACCGTACTAATAAGCACAAATTACTCTAGACAAACATTTGTGTGTCTTTGTTTTATTGCTGAAGTGTGTTGTTACTGTACAGACGTAAATTTACTTCCCCTTCAGCCTGAGGCTTATTCATTTCACTTTTTGTGTGAAAAGGCTTTTATATTTGCCAAAAATAGAACTTTTTTATTTGAAAAACAAACAAGCAAGCCCTGTCCAGATTTGATAAGTAACGCGAAAGTAACGTAACGCATTACTTTCCATAAAAAGTAACTAAGTAACGTAATTAGTTACTTTTTTATGGTGTAACGCAATATTGTAATGCATTACTTTTCAAATAACATTTCCCCAACACTGCTGGTCAGTTATGGTGATTCAAAGTCATCTTTTTTATTATTGTTTGAACTGGTCGCTGAGTGTTTTCAGTTCAATTTCTATGAACGGTTCTCAGTTCCGTTGCTGCTGCTGCTGGAAACGTCACGGCGATGACACGTGGTATCTGTTACTTTTCTCAGCGCTGATGAGGTTTAACCAATCAGCGCTTAGGTTCGGCGATCGCGAGCTCATCTGATCTGTTGAATGACAGGTCATCCGTACAGAACGAGTAACTCGCTCTAAACTCAGCATGGCTACTGAAGAGGCCCAGAACACACTCACAGGGGCTCTGAAAGAACTGATCGGATTTGGCAGAACATCGTTGGAAAATGTAGAAAAGGACATCGCCAAAGGTATCCCAAACAATGAGATTTTATTGGTGCGCAAATGTAGTTACCGTATGCTTGCGTGTATAACCACAGTGGGGTTCAAAAGTCCGAGTCTATGAAAAATGTTTGTTTTGCATTTGCTACTGTTGTTTAGGTGGTTCTTTGCAAGAAATTGTCGATAAGAAAATTCGTCCTTTATTCGGTCTGATGTCAGCAGGTGCCAAGTTCTTTAACAGGTGTGTGTATTTATCTTTAAACATTGCAATGGTGCATATTTGAAATATTCTGCTGTGCTACAAAATAATAAACATTCCATGATATGAATATGTTTTCTTTCAGTCTGGGTGTGAAAAACCAAAAGGAAGCAGAAAGTTTATGGGAACAGTTCTTTCAGTGAGTATGAATGTAGTTGGTCCTGGCATTAAAGAGTCAAATATTTAGCATAATAAACTGTTTAACTGACCGTTGTACCAATCACAGTTCAATAATTATTAATCAATAAAATTAATGTATTTATTTATTTGGTAAGTAGCAATGTAATAAACAGAAGAATGTATAGTCAGTTGGTTATAAAAAATCATGATCAAAAATCCACCCTTTTGTCTGTACATTATCCATTACATATTGAATACCAATGCCATAATAGTATGTTGATAATAGTGTTATTATGATTCCCAATATAACAGAAACACTGAGGTTCGAGACAATGTTGAGGGCTTACTGCAACTGGAAGTAAGTAATACAATTTTTCAATGTTTAATATGACTGCTACGGAGCCCCTAAAAGGACATGGGGATTATATTATATTATATATATGTATATATATATATGTGTGTATATATGTGTGTGTGTGTGTATATATATATATATATATATATATTGATGGAAATAATATGAGTTGGGAAGAAAAACTGTATTTCAGTGCTTTTGCGAGTGCAGGGAAAGTTTCTTGAGAGGAACGCAAAACAATAAAAATATAATTTTTCCTCCCATCTCATATTTTTTTTCAATCACCATGTCCCCTTAGGGGCTCCACAGGCTGCTTATTTTCTAACGCTAACTTGTTTTAAAGGGGTCATATGATGCTATTTTAAAGATCATTATTTGGTGTATTTGGTGTAACAGAATATGTTGACATGCTTTAATGTTCAAAAAACACATTATTTTTCATATCCTTACCATAATCGCGAGCTTCAGCTTTCAAAGTAAATATCAAGACAGTTAATAATGTCGTTAGTTTTACCATCAGTTCAAGCCCAAAAGGGCAACAGAGTCGCGTGACAGACACAGTGATGATGCAGTACACAAGCCGCGGTTAAGACAGCTGACGTGCTA
>NW_015558575.1:734126-737156 GCF_001515605.1 Sinocyclocheilus anshuiensis | reverse complement strand
TGAGAGTTGTATAGTAAAGGTTTTGAGTCTCAAGATGGCGTCAATTTGGTATTCTAAGTGCCCGAAAGTCTAATTCTGTGAGTGTATATATGTGTGTGTGTGTGTATATATATATATATATATATATATTGATGGAAATAATATGAGTTGGGAAGAAAAACTGTATTTCAGTGCTTTTGCGAGTGCAGGGAAAGTTTCTTGAGAGGAACGCAAAACAATAAAAATATAATTTTTCCTCCCATCTCATATTTTTTTTCAATCACCATGTCCCCTTAGGGGCTCCACAGGCTGCTTATTTTCTAACGCTAATTGCGTGCACATTTGGGTGGCATTATGCTAATATTTCCACATAGTGAGGTAGATATGTGGGGGCGTGTTAGAACATGACGTTTTATGTAGGCGTGGTTGAGTCTTAACTTTTATAAAGAATATCTCTTTGGATTTGAGACTTTAGTCTTTGCAACTTTACAGATCTTCTTTATGCACCAAGAGCTTGTAACACTCCAAAGAGAAAGGAAAACTTGAAATCGCATCATATGACCCCTTTAATGTATTTATGTTAGTAGGTAATATATTAAGGGTGTGTGGGTAGTTAAGTGTGCTGAATGGAGGTTTGTTTGATTGACAGGTGGAGTGGGATAGTTTTTTGAGACGTCTGGATGTTCAGATGCAAATGAGCGACACAGTTCTTTCCCAGTGCCCTGCAGTCCAGACGCTCAGCTCAGATACACGGTTTATACACGTTCAGACTAAAGAGTGAGATGAACACATAATATCCTTACTATCCACATTCACTGGAAGCCACAATCCAGAACTGCTGACAGGGTACTTCTGTTGAAACAAATTGAAGGCCTGCAGCTGCAACAGTTTATCACTCTACATTATGACTGTGATTACAGCAGTGCCTCACTTATCGGGTCATACTGTATATTCAAAGTCTATAAGATGCTTTTAAATATTAAGAGGTTTCACAGTCGTTTTGTCAGTTCTGGATAGTAGTTTAAAATCAATTTCTAGCATTTTTGTGCATTTCTTATTATTATCAATGTTGAAAACAGTTGTGCTGCTTCATATTTTCATGGAAACTGTGATACTTTTTTCAGGATACTTTCATGAATAGAAAGTTTGATCGTTTTTTTTTTTTTAATAGAAATCTTTTGTAACATTATAAATGAATTTACTGTCACTTTTAATCAATTTAATGCATCCTTGCTAAATAGAAGAATTAATTTCTTTTGAAAACAAATCTTACTGATCCCAAACTTTTGAACAGTTATATATGGAAACATGTAAAATATGGACCATTTTAGTAAATGTATTAACTGGTCAGTGGACAATGGTGAATTAAACTTCCTAAATGCTATTTATTAGAAATATTGAACGTAGGTTAGAGAAATATTTCTAATCAGTTGAGAAAAAAGTATATATTGTATGTCAGGGACTAAACACACATAATTAATGAATGAATTTGTAATTACATTTTTCATGTGACTGTGTTGAATTTCTTTGAATTGCAGTAAATTCCTCTTCATGTCATTGTAATTCAAATTCAGTTCAGCGTCCTGTGGATTGTGGCTATTTCAGTTCAAATTCCAGCTCATGAATTGATATGGCATGTGTGAACTGTAATATACATTGTGGTTGTCCTGTACTCTTGTAGGAATGTGTCTCTGGGTCAGTACTTGGGGAAGGGAGAGAATCTCCTCCTTGTGTTGCTCCGGCATTTTGGATGACAGCCATGACGAGACCACCTGACTGAGCTGAAGGACAGCAAGGTAGAACAACCTGTCATTAAAGGAGATGAAAACGGCACAGCTGCAGTACAGTCAGCAGCAGACCTCAGCCATGTCTGACTATGGACGGTTGCTTGGAAAAGATCTTTCGAGCGCTTGTTGACCTAGCTGTGGACTTGGCAAGGCTAAATATTGTGCTGCTATTTTGTAGTGAACGTTCCAAAGTCATAATGTGTGTTCTTTGAATCCTCAACACTGTTTCTGGCTCTTTCTCATACAGAAGCTTCTGGAAGCCCAGTCATTGCGGGTGCTGGTGGTCTCGTATGGTTCTCTTGAAGGGGCAACGTTCTGGCTTGATCAGACAGGCTATGAATTTGACATGCTGTTGGATGCAGAGAGAGTGGTGAGGACTATTATCTATGCAAAAACATAATTAGTCCTTCTTTGCTTAAAGGGTTAGTTCACCCAAAAATGAAAATTAGTCCATAAATTACTCACCCTCAAGTCATCCTAGGTGTATATGACTTTCTTCTTTCAGACGAATCCAGTCGGAGTTATATTAAAAATTGTCTTTGATCTTTCAAGCTGTTTAATGGCACTCAGCGGGTGTTGCATGCATCAGTCCAAAAGAAGTTAAATAAAAATCGCCCATCCATTAAAAAAAGTCTCTCACACGGCTCCGGGGGGTGAACAAAGGCCTTCTGTAGCGAATCGATGCGTTTTTGTAAGAAAAATATCCATATTCAAAACGTAATAATCACTTTAATGTAGCTTGCGCCAGCAGTTGTACACGGAAGCAGCTCTGGGTGGATGACGTATGAGTTCAGCGTTGCGCATGCGCCGGTGAGTCTCGTGAAAACCAACGTTTGTTAACAGGAGCAAAGGAAGCAAAGTTTCCTAACTTTAGCAAAGGAAAACCAGTCTCCTCTTGGCTTATATCGAAATCCTCTGACATTCTTCTTTACAAATCCTCGTTTTGTACTTCTGTTTTGATCTCTCCCCTACACTTCTGAGCGGCGCATGTGCAAAGCTGACCTCATACGACATCCTCCCGGAGCTGCTTCCGTGTGGGAATGTTGGCGCAAGCTAAATTAAATTGATTATTACGTTTTGAATATGGATATTTTTCTTACAAAAACGCATCGATTCGCTACAGGAGGTCTTTGTTCACCCCCCGGAGCCGTGTGAGACACTTTTTTATGGATGGGCGCTCTTTTTATTTCACGTAATTTGAACCGAAGCACTGCAACACCCGCTGAGTACAACGATAGAGCTTGAAAGATCAAAGACAATTTTT
>NW_015558575.1:712525-733975 GCF_001515605.1 Sinocyclocheilus anshuiensis | reverse complement strand
CACCAAATCAATTTGTCTTTGAACATGTCAGAAAAAAAATTAGACTTGCGAGTTTTGAACAGTGAGTAAACTCGCAATTGCGAGAAAAAAGTCAGAATTGTTAGATAAAAAGTCAAAATTTTTGTTATTGTTTTTTTCATTTGCAGACACAGGCTTCCAGATAAGATCATTAATGTTATTGGCTTAAAAAAAACTTCTCTTATTTGTTGAGCAATTTAGACATTCTTTTTCCCAGTGTAATATATCAATGTAATTAACTTTCTGGGTTTTGTTTTGCTTTGCTTTGCTTTTGTTTTGTTTTGTTGTTTGTGTAGAATTTAGACATTCTTTTCCCCAGTGTAATATATAAATGTAATTAACTTTCTGGGTGTTGTTTTGTTTTGTTTTTTTGATTTGCTTTGCTTTGCTTTTGTTTTGTTTAGTTTTGTTGTTTGTGTAGAATTTAGACATTATTTTTCCCAGTGTAATATATAAATGTAATTAACTTTCTGGGTGTTTTTTTGTTTTTGTTTTGTTTTGTTTGTGTAGAATTTGCTGAATTATGTTGTAATTGAGACATGCAAGTAAATAAATAATAATTTATTAATTCCCACAGTTTATTAATCTGATAAATCATAGCCACATTGTATTAATTCATTACCACAGTTTATTAATTTGTTCCCTTGTATCTACGAATTAGTTCAATTAAAATGAGGGAAGAAAGTAGTACAACATTGCCACAATTAGCTAAAATGAGGGAACAAATGAATAAGTCATAGGAACAAATTCTTAATTCGTGGCCATGATACCTTTATGATTATTACTCTATGATTTTTTGTTTTGAGCCCACGTGTCATATCCAGGACTCTGTATATTTGATCTTAACAGTAGTTTAACATTGATCATATGTGTAGATGTGTGCTGATTGGTCTGTTTATGACGGGTCACAGGTGTATCAAGCGTTCGGTCTGGGTTCATCCATCAGCAAGGTGATGAAGTTTAAGTTAATGCTCCACTACTCTGAAATTCTGGTGATGAACCGACAGTTACCCGATGTGCCACCTCAGTTCATCGATGATCTTTTTCAGGTGACACTCAAACATTTATTACAAATATCACACACAGAACAAAAGAATAAAACTCTTGACTTGGGAAATGAGTTGCATTTCTTTCCATGAGTTTGTTATTACCCAGATTTTATGGCATAAGGGCAGTAAAAGGAAGAATGTCAGACTGCATATAGGGCCAGTTAAACAATGAGAGTATCATAAATTTCACTTCTTCAGCTCAAATCATGCAACAAAACTGTATTTTGCAGGCTGGTCTAGTTATGCAATAGAATCGAGACATATTAATGTATCTTTCCACAAATAAGATATACCTTGTTGTCTAATTTTGGCTCAGAATTATTTACTTTTTCACCTGTGTCAAATAGATATTCAATTCATTGTTTTAAAAAGCTGTTTTTAATTATTACATTTTAATTAACAAAAACATAAATGTGTCCTACAGCCTGTTACTGTATTATTTTACCCTGTTAAAAAATATTACATTCCTTAAAATTGTGACACCCAAGAAATAACATCATTTGAACCCTTTATACAGCATGGCCTAGACAAGTAGCTAGGTAAATAATTCTGATATAGTTTATTTACATTTTGTCTATTTATGCAATACAATGCAGTCACATAAATCAGGGCTTAAACTGCATTTAGATAAAAAAAAACAAAAAACAGCTGCATTTAGATGATGCATTTAAAGGTTGCAGAAATTATAAACCATGTAAAACCAGAAGAAAATAAAACTGCTAATATAGTATTTCGTAAACAATCAGGATTTTCTGAAGGTTACACTACTTTTTTTAATTAACTTTTTTGTTGAATGAGAAGAAAAATGGCTTTAAGAGATTCATGCTATTCATGGAATGTGCCAAATCCATTAAAACAAATTCCAAACATTGCATAATACTCAGTGATAGAATAAACATTTACCTCCCTGTAGTCTAGGACTCTTGAAAATGGATTAAAAGCCCTCTCTCTCTCTCTCTCTCTCTCTCTTTCTCAGATGGGTGGCGATTTTGTGCTGGACCAGGGTGGTAAAGCGATATTTTCCTACCAGTGTAAAAGCCCTGTGGACAGACCATCAGTTCCACAGATTCTGGCTGCCGTCTCTGCTCATTCTTAGCATTCCTGGAGAAAAAGGTCTTTTATGTTTTGTCTTTCTAGCATGTTAAACTGCTTGACTTGCTTCCTTGCCATCCTGATAAGAAGTTCCAGTTCCTGAAAAGTTATACTCGTTCATGTTCATGCCAGACGCCATTTAGAACGATGGCCAAAATAAAGTTTGTAAAATTAGCCATTCCAGACCCTCAATTTGGCATGGAAGGAGGTCTGTTCTTTTCCAATGCACATTTTGGCCTGAATGTGTGATTTTACTTATCTGTAAAATGTAAAAATGAGAAGCTACTGTATTACTGTGAGACTCATACTAAAGGAAATATGAAACGGATATCATCTCAGGGTATTTAGGACACTAACTCCATTAGTCTATAGTAAACAATATGTGTGAAGACACTGTCACTGATTCCAGGCCTTTAATGTGTTGCTTTAGGTTGGCTCCACAGATAGACAGCTCCCCCAGAGGTTGTATGGATGAAGATCTGACTCAAACTCATACACTTATGAAGAGTCATTTCTGATGGACATTTACACCCTCTGGTCATCACAGCTTCTCAGCTGTTGAGTTACAGTAGCACAGACCTGTCTGACCTCTATTTCACTCAATAACCTGTGTCTTAATTAAATTAACCCAGATTATTAACTTAATTTTTTTTACATACATTTTTTAAATACATTTTACAATTATACAAGACATATGAAATGAAAGAATCGTATTAAGCTGTTTAACTATACTATTTACTGTGAATGTTAAATGTTTACAAAAATAAAAATAAAATATATATAGGTTGGAATTTCTTTGATTATTGAAATCCACATTAAGTAAAGAGATGCATGTCGGCCAGAATGAGAATGGAGATTTATCCACCTTTCAGCATAGCTCAAGAGTCCTATTTCACTGTTAACCTGCTTCAGTAGTTGCCAAGTGATTCAAGCTTTGAAAACAAATACTTTAAAGGGTTGAAACAACAAGCTGTGATTCTAAAGAATTTTCGAACAATAAAGAACAAAACAAAAACAAATTTCTTCTACGGTTTTGAACACACGTCTAAAACAGCACTAATGTCATGTCAGAACCAAGGCAAAAGTAGACCACCCTTGGAATAATACAAACATTAAACATCAAAAAGATTAAATAATTTATTATATTTTAGTATGTTTTCATATGTCCATGATCTTCAAACCTTTGTTATTACAAATATTTCCAGTACTGGCTTTAAGATCTCATGAATATCTAAGTTTTGTGAATTTTAGTCTATTACCTTTAAAGCCATCTACAGTATAGGCTGTTGTATTTTTTGTAAAGTTTGTTAACTTTTAGCAGATATGTTTTTTTATATATATATATATATATATACACACACACACACATTTAAGGGGGTCTGAATACTTTCCGTACCCACTGTATATATATATATATATATATATATATACAGTATTTCTCTTACGCACTACAATATACGATCCCTCTGGTGAATCCTATCCCCTTTCCTCAAAGTCTGTTCAAGTGTGCTATCTTGAGCTAGTAGTAGACTAACTACTTTGCTTGCTAACTGAAAATACTTAGAAAGAGACTTTTTTTAATTTGACCATTTTTATGTAATATGTAATTTAAAAGGCATTAACATTTTTCATGAATACAGAGTAAAAACGATTTAGAGTGAGGCAGCGCATAAAACTTTTCTCAACCAATGGAATTGCTTTGGGATTCAAGGGGGACAGGAGGTTAAAGGGTTAGTTCACCCAAAAATGAAAATTAGCCCATAAATGACTCACCCTCAAGGCATCCTAGGTGTATATGACTTTCTTCTTTCAGACGAATCCAGTCGGAGTTATATAAAAAATTGTCTTTGATCTTCCAAGCTCTTTAATGGCACTCAATGGGTGTTGCAGTGCATCAGTCGAAAAGAAGTGAAATAAAAAGCGCCCATCCATAATAAAAAGTCTCACATGGCTCCGGGGGGTGAACAAAGTCCTCCTGTAGCGAATCAATGCGTTTTAGTAAGAAAAATAACCATATTTATAACGTAATCGCTACAGGAGGACTTTGTTCACCCCCCGGAGCCATGTGAGACTCTTTTTATCATGGATGGGTGCTTTTTATTTCACTTCTTTTGGACTGATAGACTGCAACACCCGCTGACTGCCATTAAACAGCTTGGTAGGATCATTAAATTCACTGGCCCTAATTTTACCTGTGCAACAACTGTTTTTGAAACAGTTAATAAATGCTCTTGATATACTTATATACCCCCGGTTTTACAGATAAGGCTTAAGCTAGTCCCAGACTAAAATGCATGTTTGAGCTGTCTCAACAAGGATGATCAGAAGAAATGGACAGCACCTGAGTTAAATATATGAGTGTCACAGCAAAGGGTCTGAATACTTAGGACCATGTGATATTTCAGTTTTTCTTTTTTAATAAATCTGCAAAAATTTCAACAATTCTGTGTTTTTCTGTCAATATGGGGTGCTGTGTGTACATTAATGAGGAAAAAAAAGTTAACTTAAATGATTTTAGCAAATGGCTGCAATATAACAAAGAGTGAAAAATTGAAGGGGGTCTGAATACTTTCCGTACCCACTGTATATATATATAATATCTTAATTAGAAGCCATTTAGGAATTTATCAAGGTCAAACATCAAACTCGCACAGATAATACATGCGTCTTTCACAGTAGGTGTCCCACCAGTCTCCATCATCTGAGGACATGGCTACACAGTTCTCTCGTTTCCCACCATCTGGCTGGCTTGATAGGAAGTGCTTCCTCCATTGGAAGTAAGTGACACGAGTTGTGTCCTCAAATAGGTAGAGGCCTTCAGAGCGCTCATCACTGATCCCAAGCCACACAGGCCAGTTTCCATGGAATACTGATTTCACATATTCAGCCAAAGCTTCCTGCTCCTTGCGATCTCGTGGCATAGCCATGCGTCCTCCCCGCTCCTGACATTTCTGGGATGCATCTGTGTAGTTCTCATATGCACGGTATGCCAGGAAGCATTTATAACCAATTTTATGGCCTTTCTGGCAGCCTGGAACCACAAAGTCATTTTCATCATATTTTAATAAAGTAAAGCACACAGAAGTTCAAAGATTATGAGTGTCATGTAGAGTACTTTGCTGTCATATTAACAAGATTTGCCCAAGTAGTACACATTCCTGGACCAACAACCTTTCCAGTCCTGGAACATTACTATTAAACAGTACAATTTTAGCATTAAGCTTCTTTAGATCCTAATCAAAAGATCAGAACCAGAATATTCAGCATGTGTGGTTCTCTATAACATTAAGATCTCAATTAGGGATTGGCATTAGGAGTTTTTTTTTTTTTTTTTTAGGAAAGCATCGGAATAGGGACTGGAGTTTAGGTAAAGGTTCAAATTTTACAACTAGGTATATCGTTGGGATTAATGTTTAGGGTAGGAAATTGGAGTTAGGCATTAATGTTAGAGGGTGTTGGAAGGACAGAAATCAGAAATGGAGATTAAGGGTCAAGGTTTAAACTAGGGTTTGGAGTTAGAATTGTAAGTTTGGGGCTGGAAGGATTGGAGGTAAGGCTGCAGGGTTAGGATTAGGTTAGGTCAGGGGTGTCCAATCCTGTTCCTGGCGAGCCACCTTCCAGCAGAATTTAGCTCTAGCCCTTACTAAACACACCTGAACCAGCCAATCAAGGTCTTCAGGATCAATAGAAACTTCCAGGAAAGTGTGCTTGAACTAAACTCTGCAGGAAAGTGACCCTCCAGGAGCAGGATTGGTAAGGAAAATGATAGGGGCTGGAGGGGATCGATCGCAGGGTTAAGGCCCCAGTATACTCACGGCAAAGTTCTCTGCTGTTCTTTGCTTAGGGTTAAAAAGAAGTCTAAAAAGAAGTTGCAAGTACCTTTGCAGCAGTATACTATTAACATCCTGAAACTGCCTACACTGTTGGGATCGGTGTTTAGGTGAATATGTAAATATGTGCTGCACACTTTCCATTCAAAAATAAACACAAAATGAAAATGACAGCAGTGAAAAAAAAACAGCCATTAAGAAATCATCTAATTATAGCTATGTGGATATATTTGCACAAGCTCTCCAGTGTGTTCATGTCTTCACTTGAGTCTGTCCTGGACTGACTGATCAGAAGAAATAAATCGGAGATGATTTCCACATCAAAGAGTGGAGCCCAGAACACACCTTCCAATTATGTAGTCAGAACAGTGGTTGTTCGAAGGTGTTTTTCAGTCAGAGCAAACCTTACAGAGAGTTTGCTTTGGCAAGCTGTTTTGAACACCCGAAATTAACTCCAGATGAAATTTGTTTTGTCATCATTTTGTTTGAAACCAGTTCGTTCTTCGATTGAAGTATACTGGGGCCTTGAGGGGGTTAGAGTTCATGGTTATGGTGAGAGATAGAAAGACTGGAAGGGGTTGAAAGAATAGGAATTGTGTAACATGAAGGGATGGAGGTCAGATTTTGGTTTTGAAAGTTGCGGGTGAAGAGGGTTTAAGAGGTCGAGCTTCTTATTAAACAACAATTTTGCCCTGAATTTAGGGTAGTTTAGGGATAGGTTTGGATAGTCCTCCAAAAGCTGGTCGCCTGGCCAGACTGAGCATTTGGGGGAGAAGGGCCTTAGAAAGAGAAGTGACCAAGAACCTGATGATCACTCTGACTCCAGAAATCCTGTGTGGAGATAGGACAAAGTTCCAGAAGGACACCCATCACTGCAGCACTCCACCGATCTGGGCTTTAAGGCAGAATCGCTAGACAGAAGTCTAAACACGTGAAAGCCCAGAGAATCTTGTTCTTCACCGTCTGAGAGTCCTTCAGGTGCTTTTTTGCAAACTTCAAGTGGGCTTTCACGTGTTTAGACTTCCGTCAGTCAGAGTGACCATCGGGTTCTTGGTCACTTCTCTTACTAAGGCCCTTCTCCCCCGATTGCTCAGTCTGACCAGGCGACCAGCTTTTGGAAGAGTCCTGATTGTGCCAAACTTCTTCCATTTGAGAATTATGGAGCCCACTGTGCTCTTGGGAACCTTCAGTGCAGAATAATTTTTTTTGTGGCCTTCCCTAGATCTGTGCATTTCAACAATCCTGTCTCTGAGCTCTGTAGGCAGTTCCTTTGACCTCATGGCTTGGTTTTTGCTCTAATTTGCATTGTCAGCTGTGAGGCCTTTTATAGAGAGGTGTGTGCCTTTCCAAAACAAATAATTTATTTTACCACAGGTAGAAACATCTCAGCAACGATCAAGAGAAATGGGAGGCACCTGAGCTAAATTTCAAGTGTTGTGGCAAAGGGTCTGAATACATGGTAAATGTGATGTTTCAGTATTTTTCTTTTTAATTAATTTCCAAACATTTCTAAAATTCTGTTTTCACTTTGTCATTATGGGGCACTGACTGTAGATCAAGAAGAAAAATATGAATTTAAACGATTGTAGTATCAGGCTGCAACATAAGAAAATTGAAAAAAGTGAAGGGGGTCTGAATACTTTCCGAAAACACTGTATATAGCACTAAACTGGAAACACTTGTGTGAAGGCAAAAGTCTAATCTGAAAAGTCTAAAGCCTAATCTGGCTCATTTCTACAGGTTTTCCAAGAGCCTAGTTTTCCACAAGGTTTAACAGTTCACCAGGAAACAAAAGCTGTGTTAACAAGTTCCGGGTGTAACCCCTCTTATTCTATTCCACTCACTTGCGCCAGCGTTTCTGGCATGGGAGGCGGGTGCTAACAAGGACGCTAAAGACTGCAGCCTCTAGCATCAGTCGCTAGTGCACCCCTTGAGATAAGGGGAGTGATGTTTACCTGCACAGTGTTTTCTTTGGGGTATTTTGAATTTAAAAGAGATGTGTTCACATGTTTATCCACGGCATACAAAGAAAGTTCTATTTTCCGATCTTGAGCGACCCTCTGGATTCTGTGTGATTTCATTTAATTAGAAGGGTGTCCTCTGAAATACCTTACTGAGAAGGAAATCAGGTAAATATGTGACATTTAACATTTAACAAAACATAACTGTGATTGGTCACTTTTCAGATGACCTCTTCCTGACTAAGTGAGCAATCGTTGGCAATTTCAGTGGCTATAGAGCCCAAACCTTATGTCGTTAAACCATGGTCTGGCTCCATGAGACTAGAATTAGGATTAGGGATGGGATGGATTTATGACTATAACTTGACTACACTTGACATTGTTCCAGGTCCAACAAAGGGTGTTAATCCCACTTGTCCTGCCTTGGTGCCAAATAACCTTATGGATTGGGTCATCGTGAACAGTGGGTTTAACTTGAGATACTGCCCTTGAAATAAACTGTTACCACCTTACTTTATAGTTGGTAAGCTCCTCAGTAGTGAAAACATGGATTCTTTAAGCACAAATAGATTTCCCACTATTGACTACAATGCCCTTTATAGCCCGCAACTATGAGCCAAAGTTAAAGACAGTAGAGAACACACTAACCCTCTAGTCGTCCAATTTCTTTGCGATTGTCCTTGCAGTAGGACGAGACTAGTTGAATAGCATCCTCAGTGTCGCCTAGTCTATTCTCAAGTCGTGACATTCTTTCCAACAGTTGTGTAACTTTAATGTCCAATGTGTAATGTCCCACATTAAGCCTGTGGATAGCCTGATCCATCGCTGCCAGTCTAGACACTGCAAAAATGTATAAATAGACAAATGTGAATCAAGTCTTTCATTAGTCAGCTATGCTGCATACCAGTGAATGAATAGAATATCAAGAAACTGTGTTGTGGAGGGGGAAGGGGTTGACAAGGTAGCTGAAGATATAGACAGTCTGGATTCTTGAAGAGCCTTCAATAGCAGTTTCTTAGATAGAATCTTAGTGAGTTCATCAAAAGACTTAAATTATACCCAGAGTATTAAATATTACCATACTAACAAGCCTTCATGTCATGTCAGGACAAACAACACCTTCATTTGTGCAAGTAAAGACACAGGCTGTTATTGCAAGTGAAATATATGCAAATATACATTCCGTTGTATTGGTTTTGGCTTGCATTTCTGGCACTTCAAATGGAAGTGTGTAAGTGAAGTGAGTGTCTTGTTAACGCACGGATGTAGTTGTAAGTGCTCTCCATTTCAGAGACGGCAGTGGTGGGTTCAGGTTCTATGATGTCTGGAGTGTCCCCTCGCCCTCTAACCATCTCCTCATTGAACACTCTCGCCTGTAGAATTGAACGACAACAAAACCACCATCAAAACCAGACTTAAAGCTGGAATTCACTACACAACCTCTGCCCATATTTTTGCCCCAATTTACACTCTGAAAGAGTCAACACTAGTTGGCAAAATTCAGAGCCAGTCAACAGATTTTGAGCAATCACAGATTTCACAGAAAATTGCATAATATATGATGACCACAGACTTTGATTTTTTTAGCCTCAGACTATGAATCCATTCATCGGCAGGGAATCAAACATATTTAATAATTTTAGCCGATTGTAGAACAAATAATGTTTTTGTTGGTCGTCGGTCTCCTAGCAACTAAGCGCATATTTCTGTGTGGGTTTGTGTGACCCTTAGTTATAAAGTGTATGATGCCCAGTTTTTCTCTGTAACCATTTACAACATAGCCAAATATATGATGCCTGGTGGTTTGAAATCTGTTCAGATTTTAAAAGTTGCATAGAGTATTCCAGCCTTTGCCCGATACAGAATGCACATGCAGAATCACACTGGATTTCATGGCCAGGTACTTAAAGAGTTAGTTCACCCACAAATGAAAATTTAGACTGTTTTACTCACCCTCGAAGCATCCTAGGTGTATATGACTTTCTTCTTTCAGACGAATCCAGTTGGAGTTATATTAAAAATTGTCCTGGCTATTCCAAGCTCTATCATTGCAGTCAGCGGGTGTTGCAGTAGAACAGTCCACAAGTTGTCAAATATGGGTGAACTAACCCTTTAATGCTTCTTAAGTAATGTGATTGCTATTTGAGGATGTATTGTAGCAACCAGAAATGAATGCCCTTGACTTTGTTCCCACTTTATAAATGCAGATGCATGTTGAACTAGTTTCATCATTCCAAAGCAATACAGTAACCCCAAGTAGAAAACCATAGTGTTCATGGTAGCATCATGGTACAGTGATGGCATCATATGGTAATACCCTGGTACTTTGATGTATTTCAAGGTATTTACATAATACTCTAAGGCACTTAAAAGAATACCATTCAATTAGCATCATGGTAGGTTTTCAAAGACGCATTTTGTAAGTGAAACTTATTACAAAATTGTTTCAATGGAAATCATTGAGTTCATATATTAAGTTATATTAAACAGTAATTGGATCAATTCCCACGAAGTAAATGTAGAATCTTAACCTGAAACAGATCAGCTGTTGTGATGGCCGGTCTCGTGGTGTTCTCGCCAGAGTAACAGGAAGACAGAGCGCCGAAGCCCACTACAGCCGCCAGAATCACTGTTAGAGTCATCTCCACTTGAAATCACTTCACTTCATAAATCCCTTTCTTCTTTTCAGCCAGCTCTGTTTTATTGCATATATACACAACTCCTGATGTTCACTCAACAGCAACCTTCTCTCCTCCTTTCACATTGCTTTCAACTGTCTCGCTCTATCGTTCACCTCTATACAGCTGTTTTGTTTTAGCCTCCTCCCTCTCTGCAGCTGGCGGACACTTTCCCTCCTCCTCCTTTCACCTTGTCTGAAAGATTATTTTTTCTTTCTCTCTCTCTCTCCCTCCTTCTGTTTTCTTTCTTTCAGCTGCTTCACCCTGAGAGTTTTATACCCAAACACAGGATTTTATTCTTTTTTTAATTCCTCCCACTTCCATTCTTTGTGCTAACATAGCAGTTTTACTGACACAGCTCTTTCTCCCTCTTTCATAAACATTTAAACAGATATTCATTTTCTTGCCCAAGACTCAGCTTTCTGTGATTTTTTTTTATGCTTTTGTCCTTTGGGAACATGCTGTTCTCTGGAAGTCAATAGTGGCCGAATGACAGGAAAATGATGAACGTCTCATTACCAGCCGAGTCCTGTCTCCACACATGGAAGAAATTTGGATTTCTCGACCTCTAAACAGGACACTTCTCTCTTTCTTGCTCACTTCCTCTGGAGGAGACTTTGGAAGGGAGTTCGATCTAAGAAAGGAGTTTTGCCCAAAAGAATCCAGTTCATTACATAAAGTCTAACTAAGCAAATCTCTCCCAGATGACTGTGTCTAGACATTATACGGTACAAGAAACAGATAAACAGCTTAGATGTCTACCTTTGACAAATAAGAGTTAGAAAGAACTCCAAAACATTGGCTATCTATTATTGTTAGACTGATCTAATCCACCTATAAACTGAACTCCTTTAAAATAATCCAGATATAGCAGCCAGTCAGGAACCGGAACACTGTGTGTTATGGATATAATCAGATGTTACCCAAAAAAACTTTCAATGTTAAATGACCTCTTGGAAAACTACAGGGCCACTTTCCAGTCAGAAACTAACAAGGCCTTTTTTAAAACGTGGTGCAATAGCGTCAATACCCCCAAATAAAAATGATTGCCTGAGGAAATAAAACGTATTCGGAGCATTTTGAAAATGCCACATGTGACCAATTACATTACATCCAACGGTTATATTTTACTAAAATAACACTGGGGGCAGTGAAGTGACAAAAGGCAGAAAACTGTCATGGGATTTATGAGTAGAGCTCCATCTTTCTGTTTTCAATTACTACCAGGCAAGAGAAGAATGAGACAAACAACAAGAGTTAGTGTACTTCTTTTATTGTACTTCTCTTCCATTACAGATACATAAATGCATAAATACTGGCTCCAGGCCACGCATTTCGTATTCAACAAAACCATCTCGCAACAAAGCTCCAAAAATGATTCCTACCCTTGAACCCTAGTTAGTTTAGCCCTGCATCATGCGACAGACAAGTACGTGAACGCTTCTGGTGTCGATTTCACACATCCAAAATCAAGCATTCTGAAAAACATCAAACGCAAGTGATCAGCAAGTTAATTCAACTATTCAGCTGACCTGAACAATAGAACATTCAGTTTCAGTTAACTCTATCACCCCCTTGAGTTCTGGAGTTCGTTAATGCCGCAGTAATACAATAACACCCATTTTTTTAATGTTGCATCCACATTTGCCGTACTTGCATTGAGTATGTTTCGGGCCTAACAACCAATGGAGATTTGAACTATTGCTTTAAGTTACTAAGCCACCTCTGGAGTACTGGGCTAAGAGACAAAGAAAGGAAGCATTTAGGAGAATGAGGAGAAAAGTCAATGATTCACGTCAACGCATACAATGAAAGTAGCACGCATATAAAAGGTCTACAAAACAAGCAAGGCGCAAAGACATCTCCTCAAAACCATGCTAGCACTACGGTGTCTCATTTAGGTCCTTATCAATAAATGTACAGTGAAGCATCTTAACACTAGTATTGAGGTCTAGATAAATATAGATACAAAATGATGGCAGTGACGGTGATGTGGCATTCACACTATAGTGGATTTAGTGTGGATCTGAGTGATTAATGCATCTTCCAAACTTCTGTAAACACGCACTTGAGTCCGAAAACGGGGTTTTGGGTTTGTTTTCATGTGAACCACAGTATGGTTTGTGGTTGATGGGAATGCAATCCAGAAGTGGGCTGGTACTAATTAAGTATATTGTGCCATTTTGGTAGTAACATCAAACAAAAATCAAAACATTGTTCTGCAACTTTAAAGATTTCAAACTTTGTTGCCTGGATACAAGGGATAAATAACTTTTGGTTGTTCTAATGTTGATGGTGAAAGAATTTTTGCGCAACATACCACAGTTTAGAATAACAGTAACAGTGGGAAAGCAGATCAACAGGGCCAGGAGAGTAGAGCCAAAGGGTTCTGACTCGAGCAAATGTACCAAGTGTGAAATCAACTAAAGAAAAATCCTACCCGTTGTATCATAGCTCATGCTTCCAGTAACCAGTGAGATACAGTTTAATACAGTCGTAGAGATATTGATGCACTATAAATACACTACTAAAGCGTTTGGATTTAAAAGGAAAGTGTTCTGTAGTGTTGGGTTTGTGGTGCTTGCAGGTCCTGTCATCTGGAATGGGTTCTTCAGGATATTCAAGCGTTACCAGTTGTCCAAGAAGTCAAATCCAGTCTTCAGGATATTACTGCTTGTGTTGAACTGAAAAAAGGAAATACAACAATTTACGTGTTGTCAGTGGTTAAAATGTTTGTAACAAAAAAAAAATCTAATTTAGAAATTTCTATAATTTAAGTTATTTTATATAACTTTTAAATATATATTTCAAAACGTGCAAATTCTTACACATACTTTTTGTATTCATGTTGGTTTTGGTTTTAAAAAACTTTTTTCTTCATAAAAACCTCAAATTATCTAATATTATATCTCACTGATACAATTTTCTGTTTTGGATCACATGATTTTGATTCGTCTTATTATTACATCATATAAGCAGTTTTGTTTCAATATTTTACATTTTTTCTAAGAAGTAATAATACAAGATCCAAACTTCTTAAGCTTTTTTTTTTAAACTTCTCTTTGAAGAACACGATTAATTTAAGCATTTTCTGATGCATTCTCATTTTTCATTTTGATACACTCTTAAAAATAATGGTTCCAAAAGAGGATTTTGGCAGTGATGCCATTTTGGGTTCCCCAAAGAACCCTTCAGTCAGCAGTTCTTAAAATAATCATTTCTTTTTCCAGAATAAAGAACATTTTTGTGCAATGAAAAGTTCTATGAATGTTAACATGTTCTTCATGGAACTACAGATGCCAGAACCTTTATTTTTAAAAATGTATCAAGACAGTTTATGATTATGGACTTTATGCCACCAAAACACAAAATATTAAAACATGCAATTCATTCAATTAACTGTATGTATGAATTTCATTTTAATGTACTGAATTAATAATATAATTATCATCAAAGCATTTACCCACACACAACTGTCTGTCTTTATCTAACTACATGAAATGAAGGTGAAATTCCATCCAACCTGTGAGAAGGTAGGACTTTCTGCCTTGTCGGCATCTTTGACTGTGCTGTTGGACTGAGAGGAAGACCTGGTGACCAGACCAGGACTGAACACATCATTCATAGTGCTTACAGAAGGAAGAGTGCTCTGGGCCCTTTCCCAGCCTTCCTCTGAGGACGACACGGGAGCAGGAGGTGTCGCGGTCACGCTGATCGCCACAGGGGTCACGCTGATGGGAACGCTTGTGTTGAACTGAAAAAAGGAAATACAACAATTTACGTGTTGTCAGTGGTTAAAATGTTTGTAACAAAAAAAACCTAATTTAGAAATTTCTATAATTTAAGTTATTTTATATAACTTTTAAATATATATTTCAAAACGTGCCAATTCTTACACATACTTTTTGTATTCATGTTGGTTTTGGTTTTAAAAAACATTTTTTTTAACTGACCTAACGTCTTCATAAAAACCTCAAATTATCTAATATATCTCTTTGATACAATTTTCTGTTTTGGATCACATGATTTTGATTCATCTTATTATTACATCATAAAAGCAGTTTTGTTTAAATATTTTACATTTTTTCTAAGAAGTAATAATACAAGATCCAAACTTCTTAAGCTTTTTTTTTTAAGCTTCTCTTTGAAGAACACGATTAATTTAAGCATTTTCTGATGCATTCTCATTTTTCATTTTGATACACTCTTAAAAATAATGGTTGAACCGGCCGCGAGGCAGGCGCATCCTCTGACTCCCTCGGCCCAGACTCTGACCTCAGGTACGACGGCAAAGGCTTCTCTCCTTTCTCCAGAGACTTGATCTGGCTGGGCGTCAGCGACTGAAACTCAGCCTTCTCGCCCTCTAGCCGCGAGCGTTCGGCGCTGATCTTCCAGAAGGACGACTCGTCATTGCTGGGCAGCTTGGTATTCTGAGAGGGCTTGGGTTTGGATTCGTTAGCTGAGGAGGGAACGGCCAGTTCTGGGGCACCGGAGATGATGCTGAAATCCATCTGACTCTGTTAGGAAGGGACGGGCTGAATCACATTTGTTTGCTCTTTGCTAGCAAATTGAAAATGTATTTTTAGCAGAGGTGGCCTACTTACCTTGGTCTCCCAAGAGAAGGGAGCCGAGTGCTCATCTTGCCAAGTTAAGTCCTTGAAATAAAAGAGACAGAGATGTGAATAGGCCATAAGATGTGACATCACTCCTTTAAGCCCCGTTCACGCTGCCAGCGACTTTTTCGCTGTATGTCACTAGACTCCATGCTGTGAAGACGCTTGTGGGCGCTCCTACTGCTGTCGCTCTAATGTTATTGGTAGACTGCACGTCTGGACATATATATAAAATGCAATCACAAACTATACATTGCCGGTAAAACTAAGATATAATTCTATTATGACTAGGAATTAGACTTAAAAGAAATAAAAGTACCATTCTGCTGTTGGAGAGTGTTATTATATAAACTACAGCAGTGCTCGTGCATTAAATCATTAACCAGTGCTAAACTACTCACTGCATCATGTAATTAACAACTCGAACCAGCAATGTATGAATCAAACTCACTTAGACAGCCAACAGTTTCTTTTCTATGCATAATTTTTTTTAAATCCATGTATGTGGTTACAGTACAATCATATAAAACAGTGAAATCGCGAAATCTGCTGTTCATTTGCATAAAGTAAAAAAAATTTTAAAGGTCACATATTGTACACCTTTCGAAATTGTATAAATTATTATTATTTTTATTTACTTGATTAATTATATTTTTTATTATTATATTTACTCACAATTTCTACCTAATAAAAATGTTGCTGTTTGGCATTACTAGAAAAATGTTGATCCATTCATTTCCAGATCTAGAAATCTGGTGTAATTTGGTGCATTTTAATGCTTGTTTTTGACTTATTTTAAACCATTTTAAGTCATCTTGAGGCTCCCGTTTAAGGTTTGCTGAGGCCTCTGGCAAACTTTGGAAAACTTTTGCCCTGTTAAAGGTCCCATATTTTACACCTTTCTGAAGTTTTATTTTAGCTTTTGATGTCCTTAAGAATATATATTTGCGGTATAAGTACCAAAAACCATCTCAATATATTTTTACAGCTCCTCAGGTCGATTTTGGCCTGTCTAATTAATATTCATGAGCCTCTCTTCTAATTGGCCTGTTGTTTTTTTGAGTGACGCACGGCCAGGCCAACCACAGGTAACTAGGGTCAGCCGACGCAGTGTTGCCAGACGTACGATAATTATCGTATTTGTACTTGCTACATAAGGGCTCAAAATATCATCTTGTTGTGAAGTTGGGTGCACAGACCTCAGTTATCGTGAAAAAAGCAAGGAAATTTCAGTTTTGACAATATGGGACCTTTAACACACCCACAATCTGTCGCCAACAGTCACTGTCGCTCGTGTCGCCAACTCTCCATTGAAAATTAATGGGAGCATGTCGCTGTGTCGCTGGCAGTGTGAAGGGTGCTTTGCCATTTCTGCATTGAACAGGGTTAGAAATACAGGAGTACTCAAAAAAAAAAAAAAGATAAACCAGACTATCACAAAATATAATACATAATTTGCAAATGTGGCACAGATTTCTTTAATAAGTGGTTCATAGATATTTAGTAAATAGTTGAATTTATCAATATTTGGTAGAGACTTCTTTCATAAACATTGTTAATATGTAGAATTCTAAGAGATTTGTTTGGTGAACTGAATGAAGATATTCAAAAATGATTTTTTAGTAAAGTTTAACTTGTTTAGTAAGCTGTTTAATGTACAGATATTTGAAATATCTGACATACACTGAGAGATTTTAAGTATAGTTGATAAGAGATTTAAGTAAACAGTTTAACAAATAGAACCGAGAGGTTTGTCTTTTAAACTAATCTTTATATATTTGACATAGAAGTTTAACAAGTGAAAAACTAACTCAAATTTGACTATTGTTGAAGTTAATACTTTAATGAATATATATATTTCACTTTTTTAGCAGCTGGTTTAATAACATTTTTGTTTAGTAAACGGTTTTATTTTGACTTACATTATTTGGCACATGAACAAGTATAATATTATATAAAATTAAAAAAAATCAATTAAATGTAACGAGAAGTAAAAGAAAAACAATAATTAATAGCAGACAGGAGGTTTGTTGTTATTTGTTCATATCATAATGTAACGTTAACTGTTTTGGATTGACAAACCCTTTATTACTAGAGCAAACCCAAAGCAAGTCTACACTGAACCAACAATAACAGCTCTAACTTAACACATGACAGTCCCACACATCAGCACCTCTTCTCCGAAGTGAACAGTCTTCTGTCCGGTCTGGAGCAGTAGTTTCGGGAAGCAGATCAGCTCTTCTCGCTCCACCCGGTGCATCGCGTACCGAGCCCGGATCCGCGGGTCCATCATCCCGTTGTCTATCGCCGTGTCCTGTTCGACCGGACTCATCTGATCCCAAGCAGAACCGTACCTCTCCTTTATCTTTTCCCTCTCCTCCACGATCTTACGGGCCATGGAGTTGATGGAGGAGAAATATTCCATCTTTTTGGCCTCCGTAAGGAGCGGATGGTCCGCCGCAGACCCTGCCGTCGCCGCGGCCGCCATTTCCTCAACAGCGCTGACGTACACAAAAGACTTTTATTCTGTTTTCAGGTTAAAGTGTATCTTCAAAATGATACATTTGGGTGGAATGTAACTTTGTGGACATGTACAAGCAAAAACACATACATAAATGGTTTTCCCATTCCCAACCTTTCTAGTCGTTAATTTTAATATGCTCATCAAGGCTGCATTTATTTGACCAAAAATGCAGTAAAAACAGTACTATTGTTAATTATTATTACAAATTAAAATAACGGTTTTCCGTACTAATCCTCTTCCGTAGTTTTCTATTTTTAATATACTTCAAAGTCTGATGTATTCCTGTGATAGCAAAGCTGAAATTTGATCAGCCATTAGTCTTCAGTGTCACCAAAGAGAAATCAAATCTTTTTGTTTGTTTG
This sequence comes from Sinocyclocheilus anshuiensis, assembly GCF_001515605.1. NCBI lineage: Eukaryota > Metazoa > Chordata > Actinopteri > Cypriniformes > Cyprinidae > Sinocyclocheilus > Sinocyclocheilus anshuiensis. Next base: position 715,848 of record NW_015558575.1, on the reverse strand, counting down.
TTTGTTTGCTTGTTTGTTTAAGAAATTAACGCTATAATTCAGCAAGGATAAAATAAATTGATAAAAAAAAAGTTATAGTAAAGGCTTATATTGTTACAAAAGATTCCCATTTTGAAAAAATGCTGTTATTTTTTAGCTTTTTATTCATCAAAGAATCCTGAAAAAAGTATCACAAGTTCAAAAAATAAAATAATTAAGCAGCACAACTCTTTCCAACATTGATCATATTCAAATTAAAAAAACATGGATAATATTCTAATTGAAAACCGTTATTTTAAATTGTAGTAATATTTCACAACATTACTGTTTTACTGTATATTAAATTTTTATATATAATTGTTATACAAAAATGCAACCTTGATGAGTATAAGAGACTTCTTTAAAAACATTAAAAATATTACTGATGCTAAACCTAGTGTACAGCCACATGGTGTTTAAAAACCGCGTGAAGCATTATGTTGTATTGTTTTACTATTCCATTAAAGTAGCATATTTATTGAAAGTCTTTATACGTTTAATTTGAAAATATTTTTCTTTACTTTTATTCCTCATTCTACCAAAACAACATTATCTCAAAATAAAAGACTTTTATTCTGCTTTGCGCCTGCGCGTGGATTAGAGCGTCTCGGGGTAATGGCTTTAGAATCGGCGACCTCTAACGGTACAACTGATGAAAACCACCCAAAAGAAAGCGACGAGCGGAAAAAAGGATGGTTATTTAAGAAAACGCACTACACCAAGCGCTGGAGAATGATGTGGTTTCATATCAGAGACGGACAGCTTGTCTATGGTTTTAATGAAAAGGTAAGAGCGAACAATGCCGGTTTGCGCACAAGCCCCGCAGCCCTTGTAACAGTGATCAGCTTATCAGCATTAACTTCAGCACACCTGCGCGAACGCTGTGAATGCTAATTATCTGATCAAGAAACTGAAACTGCACGGTAAATAATTAATAACTAAATGCTACCGGATTGAGTTGCTAATCGCCTTGTTGTTGTTGTTATGTTACCATGGCAACGCCTGCTGAAGACGCGCACTGTCGCTTATATAAAAATTGGGTTACACTTTTTTTTAAGGTGTCCTTGTTGCAGTGTAATTATACATATAAGTACTGAGCAATATTAATTAACTACATGCACTTACTATATGGTTAGGAGGATTAGGATTTGTTTTAGGGGTACTTGCATGTAATTATGACTTGCATGTAATAATGCATAATTAATTGTTATTATAATAGTAATTACATGTAACATGTGCAACAAGGACACCTTAAAATAAAGTGTTACCAAAAACTGCTTTAGTTTTAAACATACACCATGGGTACACTTTGAAATGGGAACACTTTCAAGGATTCTGAACTGTAATCTGTTCCTAGTCAGCAGAAAAGGCCATTAATCTGGTTGGAGCAAAGGTGGAGATGCTGGAGGGTGATGGGACATTTGGCTGGACCGTCACACCAAAGCACAGTAAGCGCAGCTTCATCCTGCAGGCCAGCAGCGCAGAGGAGCAGCAGGCCTGGATGACCGCCATATGTGAGGCTCAGCTGAGCTCCGAACAGCACAGCTCCAATGCATGTGCTGTGCAATAACTAGACCAGTTTTTCCACCACAGAGAATTTATAGTTTTCTACACCATGTTGTCTTACTTCCTTCTTGAAATGACCAAGAAAGATCCTCTAATGATGTAGTCCACCTCCCGTGAAGGACACACACTCCTACAATTATCTTATTACATTATTTGAAAACATGTTTTATGTAAGACATTTTTGAGAACATTGTTTTCCTACATAGTTCTACTTCTTAAATAAAAAAAAAAGAAGCCAAATTTGAGTGATTTGTGAGTGATTACACTAAATATGTATGTAGATGTTATGTTGTTATTATCATTAACTAGAACTAAAATTAAAACAACAATAACACACTTTAAATCAAATAAATTGAAATAAAATATAAATATAAAAAAAACTTATTTTATTTCAGCTAGTTGCCAAGGCAACATTTAAAATAACTAATTAACTAAACACTTAAAAACTATATAGACATTTATATAAATCACTTAAACTATAACTAAAATTAATCAAATTAAAATGATTTTGAATTATATATTTATATAATTTATGTAATTCAAAATATTGTAAGCATGCATGGGTTATTTCATAACACAATAATAATATGTAATAATATAAATAAAAAGTCTGCTTTTATTTTTTAAAAAGAAAGAAAGAATAAAAAGGAAAGGAAGTTGAGGCACGTTTACCTATAATTTAAAGGGGTCATATGATGCGATTTAAATTTTTCCTCTCTCTCACGCTTGAGGTATTCGGCCAATCACAACACACTGGATAGCTGGCCAATCAGAGCACACCTCGCTTTTTCAGACCGATGAGCTTTGTAGAAATTGATGCGTTTCAGAAAGGCTAGGCATAGAGGAGAAACAATAATGTACAGTATGTGGAAAACCTTTTTTTGAACCTTAAACCTTGGGTTTTTTGAACCTTAAACCGCATAAACACATTTCATTACACCAAATACACAAAATAATGTTCTTTTTAGCAACATCATATGACCCCTTTAAATTTAATAGTTTACCTACAATTTTAAATACTAGCCTGTAGAGGGCAGTGCGTGTTAGAAAATAAATGACATTCACCATACCATAGACCATGGTCTAAAAACCAGTTTCAATTATTTCTATTTACATATTAATGAACGTAATGAAAATGTTTTACCTGTATTTAGTTCCTATTAGTGTGTTCTGGAACTAAAAAACGCCTGCACTGCCTAAACAGATTGAATACTTTATCCTGTAATGAATCTATAAAAATACTCACAACATGAACTGGCAATTACGAAATAACAAAAGTGAGAAATGCCAGGTGCTGTGATAAACAAACAAACAAATAAGAATAAAGAATAATGTAGACATCAACAAAATGTGTGTATTTGTGGCCGTGGCTCATTTCTGTTTTACTCTTTTTTTTTTAAATATCATATTGTTTATTATTGAATTGTTTTATAATTGATCTTTATACTCTATAGTAACATTATATAGTAATGTATTTCTTAACGTGTCATTATATATATATATTTATTTATTTAGTCATTTATCAGACGCTTTTATCCAAAGCGACTTACAAATGAGGACAACAGAAGCAATCAATTGTAGTATTAAAACAACTAAAAACAGATCCAAAACTAAAAGCTAAAACTTTATAAATACTACCTATACACATTTTAAAAATAAAGAGATCAAATAAAAATGACAAATGCATCCAACAAAGTTTCAAAACGTAACATTTAAATGAAAAACAAAAAATAAAGCTA
>NW_015558575.1:708675-712366 GCF_001515605.1 Sinocyclocheilus anshuiensis | reverse complement strand
AAAAAAAAAATATATATATATATATATATATATATATATATATATATTCCTCTCTTTTTATTAGTTGTGGTGACTATCTGCAATCAATGTCATGTACGATATATACACTGCATGAAATATTTGGGACAATACGATTTTTAATAGAAATTAAAATTTTATTTAGCAAGAATGAATTAAAATTGCCCAAAAGTAACAGTAAGGACTTTTACAATGTTATATATATATATATTTAAATAAATGCAGTTTTTTTTTTAAACTTGCTATCAAATAAACTGTTTATAAAGAGAGAGAGAGAGAGAGAAATTTTGCTTGTTACTAGTATTTTATTTTAATTTTATTTTTTTACTTGTAGCCTAGTTAAAAAAATAAATAAATCAGCCTTGGTGAGCATAAGAGGCTTAGTTCAAAAATATAAACATAACAGTGAACTGTAAATGTAGGCTATACAGCTTAAATAACGTGTTTTGAGAAATAACAGACTTCTAATTTGACCTCAGATGTCTGGGAATATCGAGTCGTGTTTGACCCTCACTGACCCATTCAGACGATTTAGCAGCGGTATACATTTGACCTGTGAGCGTGTAACCTGATCCGTGCTCTCTCTCTCTCTCTCTCTCTCTCGCTCTCTCTCTCCCTCTCTCTCTCTCTCGCTCTCTCTCTCGCTCTCTCTCTCCCTCTCTCTCTCTCTCTGCGCGCGCGCGAGTGTTTAGTTTCGGTCTGTAGAGCTTCATTGGTGTTTAGTGTTTAGACATGAGAAAGGACGCTCAGTTGTAGCTTAGGAAACTTTATGTAACTTTAGTGAGTTTGAGAACTTGGCCGAAACTTTCTGAATATCTGAAGAGAAGAATGGAGCCGATAACAAAGTGGACAGCGACTCAGGTTGCGGACTGGATCAGAGGTAGGCACTTCGATAACTTGTTTCTCAGGTTTAAACCCCTTTAATATAACACATCGTTCTTTTAATTAGTTACATAAATGCACCATGATAACCATAGTTTGAAATTTTAAAATGAATTTTAATTCTTAAAATGAATATTTATTATTTATATATTGACGTGTTTATTGTAAAAACAATAGTAATTTTTGTTAGAAACTATGGTTACTATGGTAAATGTTTGTGAAGGGAACATCTACATCCCTAACCAAATACAGAAACTCGGTGTTTATTTATTCCTCCCTAAGCATGATCGAAACCGGGAAAGCTTCTGAAACTCTGACAGCCTGAAAAGTCTACTGAACTTCTGCCAAACAATTCATATCTGAAAATAAATATACGACAGATATATTTAAAGGGATAGTTCACCCAAAAATGAAAATTCTGTCATCATTTACTCACCCTGTATGAGTTGCTTTCTTATGTTGAACACAAAAGAAGATATTTTGAAGATCGCTGGTAATCAAACGGTGGTTGTAGGAAAAGTAATACTATGGAAGTCAATGGCAACCACCAACTGTTTGATTACCAGCGATCTTCAAAATATCTTCTTTTGTGTTCAACATAAGAAAGCAACTCATACAGGGTGAGTAAATGATGACAGAATTTTCATTTTTGGGTGAACTATCCCTTTAATATCAGGTTTTATTATTATTTTTAAACCAGCTGTTGTTTTGGTGATAAAACATACCAGTAGGCCTACATTTCTAATAGCAATAATAATAATAGACCAAAAAAGTGATACATTGAAGCAATGGAAATTTTTACTCCCAGATTATTATTCCACTGAAGAGTCAATAGTTTATTTGCATAAGCAAATTTCTTTGAGTAGGTTGGACATCTTGTGGTTGGTCATTTAAATTTGAAAGTTGTTTTCATGTTCAGCACTTAAAGTCTTTCGGTTTGTCATTTTATTTATACAGTGATCTCATTCTATAGCTACTGTACCGCTTCAATAGTAAAGGATGTTATACATCATTATGGGTCATTTTGGATATTGTTTTCCCATTCAGACTGCTTTGTATTTCCGCCTTATTGTTAGAGTTCTAGCAGATATGAAGTTTATCTTTAGAATTAGGATTGAAAGGCTGACGATGTCAGCGCATCAGATGTTATGAATGCCATTTATCTGTTAGACAAAATACTTCCATCTCTGGATAATTACCACATATTTGTTTGTCTTTGCAATTATTTGCGGCGTGTTTTTGTTGACTCAGTTGTACGCTTTCATACTTGCTCTCCATCTTGCTCCAATTGCCTGAAACAACACCATAAAAACTTTCACTTAGAGGAGACCTTGAGTAAATCATCAAGGTCCACCACAATATGAAATACCTATAATTCTGTGCTAACCAGAAACGACCGGCCATGCGATGTGAAAGACTTCTGAGATGGTTTGGGTCCAAGCCATTCACACACGTCTAAACAGAGCCAATGTTTCAACAGATGCATCTAATTATATACTGAGCCACCTTGAAAGTTTCAAACCTGCTGTTCAGACTCTGGGTAAAAGTTGGCCTTTCGTGCTAATGAAGGACTAGCGTATCTCTCCTGATGCCAGTTTGAGACAATAAAAGCTGTGTCAGACAATGACAGATGTGGTACCCTGGTCTCTAATATGTTCTGTATGTGTACTGATCTAGGATCAGCTCCCATTGTTAAACTGACTTGATGAAGACAGATACAGTATATCAGGCTATATGTTTAAAAATGATCAGCATTGCCTAATCACTGTAACCATTTCCTTGAACAAACATGTCACATTTGAAGTGAATTTTGAGTAAATATTGTGCAAAATTAAGGTTAATTTAATATAAAAATAGTTCATTTACATAGAAATCGAAGTTAATTCAATACTCTCCTACCTCTGCCATCTTATTTTATTACGTATTTAAGTGTAAGTGAACCAGCGGATCAGCAAACCTCACAGATCCAGGATTCAATCATGGCCTTGTGTTTACATTTGAATCCTGAGTCACTGATAGCAGCATTAGCCGTTACTGTGTGTTTACATGTTCTTATGCGGTCACGCTACACCAACCGTTCACACACACCAGCTTTTTGTCGCCAGGTCGGCAGGTCACTGATTATTGCAGCATGTTATGTATTTTATTAGCTATAAAAGCTATATGTGTTTGCTTTTGAAGCAATCTGCAGAAAATCTGTGGATAATTAGCAAAACGTGACTGCAGTTTCAATGACCATTAGACTTAGCAATACAAATATGCGAGTCAATATTGCACATACATCATCCAGTGCAATTCAAACAGACCAGGTGGAGAAATACGTTTGGCTGAAAATATGCCACATTGCCTGAAGTTGTTGATGTGATTATCTGTTATCAGCAGGAATCGTGCAGTAACACGCCCGCATATTTCAGCAGACTGACACACTTCACTCAATACAGTAGACATGTTTCCCTTTTAGTGATCAAATCGCTTCTCTACATCCTGGCCACGTCACTGCTTTTCTGACATCATCACTGTGCCAGAGACTCATCGTTGTGCTGTAGGTACTTTTGGGACTCGTCTGCGAATCGTTGTCACACATGAGTTGCGTGACTGCGGTTGGACTGTTTGTATATCAGGCGGAGACAACAGTTTCGTCTTTGTTAGTAACGTTGACTCTGAGTCATACACACACGCAGACACAAACACACTTTAGCACCGCCCCGCCACCAGAAGAGAGGATAGAGGTGACAGTTGTCTATCTATCTATCTATCTATCTATCTATCTATCTATCTATCTATCTATCTA
>NW_015558575.1:684805-708415 GCF_001515605.1 Sinocyclocheilus anshuiensis | reverse complement strand
TCTATTCTATCTATCTATCTTCTATCTATCTATCTATCTATCTGTTCATCCGTCCATACGTCCTTCCCAGTTCATTTCAAGTTTATGTAGCTTGTCTCATTCCTGTGTCACATGCAACTGCTGAGAGAAATGCCTTGGCTTGACTTTGCTAACCATTCTGCATATGAAATAAATCCAGTTTTTATTATATGATCCCTCTATTCCTATTCAACAGTATTATTCAGGTACCATTTGGGAGCAGTCAGTGCAGTGAATTTATTCAGGATAATTGAGTCTCAATGAGCTCAAACTCCCTCAAACAGGAAGCTGTTATATCACTGCTGGAAATACCCCAGAATACACAAGCAGAGCTTCAGGAACAGCACGACAGCCGACTATGTGGAAGCTTTGTTGAGTTCTGGAGGGTTTGGATGGAAGAAACTCTCTTTTCCATCCCTCTCTCTCTCTCCCCCACCCCCCACTACTGCCTTTGTTGTCCCTCATCTCCTGCCGATGGAGAAGACTGATGTCATGTCACCATTGAGAGGGACACTAAATGCACCAAATGTTTCTTTCATCCACTCTTGCTTTCCATGCGAACACTTGTTTCTGATGGGAGAGGAGGGGTGGAGCAAACATTCCCTCTATTGACCCCCCAGGCTGCGGAATGTGCGCCAAACTTCACTTATTCACAGCTCAGACAACTAAGCACGTGTCCACAGTGATGAGCAGACTATACTGAAGACTAGCTAAACAATGTATACGCTAGTAAATGACAAGGCCAGCTAAGCAGAATAGTCTGTGTTTAATAGTAAATGGCTTTGTGCTACTTATTGCTAAAAAGCAGGATATACAGTGGGTACGGAAAGTATTCAGACCCCCTTAAATTTTTCAAATATAACAAATATAACAAAGAGTGAAAAATTTAAGGGGGTCTGAATACTTTCCGTACCCACTGTATATTATACATTATATATTATATAATAAGCAGGCCTAAAGTTTGAGCTAAGCAAGATAATGAGCTATAGGCAACAATTTCAAGGCAAAGATCACATGTGGTAGTCATTTGTAATGCCTGATAAAACAAAAAAATGATATACGTATAAATTAAACATTTGCATAGGTAAACAAATGTAAGCTAACTGAAAAAACAAAGAACGAGAAAATTCACAATCTATAGCTTCAGTTACATATTACATGTACAGTAACAAATAATTTAAAAGATGTTAATTGTCGTACACCATTAAGTGGGCAAGCCAAATCACAACAAATTGCAAATATTAAATTTTATTATAGTAGATGTTTTGCTAACATACTCTAAGTAAAGATGACAGATTTGATACTTTAAAGGGGTATCCCATGTAAAAATAAAAATGAAAAGTAAACAAATAAAGTGCTTATTACATAATAATATACTGTACTTAAGTGCAAACTATTTGTTATGTATTTGCAATTAATGAAAATTAAAATGTATTACATTTATATTAAATGCAATTAGTTTTATTTAAGAGTGCTTTGATGACTCACTTTTTATTAGGACTTAAAGTGCATCTTTATACGTAATTTCATAATTTCTTCAATTGTCATTAAAATATGATTAATGTGTAGTGCCAAATGTACTTACAAGCATTTATAGTAAACTAAAATATAGTTTAATGTCATTTCTATTAAAACATGTATGTCGTGAATTGCACATTTATAATGGTGTTGAATTTTAGTACATTTAAAATATATTCACTTTGAATGTAATACTCAAATAACACATTACAGTTAACATTATAATCAATACTGTACATTTATGTTAACACATTAAAATAAGTGTACTTTAAAACACTGACAAGATTAAAACGGATATAAAACTTTTATTTTGACATTATTACAAAGTGCATAGATTATAACAGATTTGAAGCGCACTACAAGTTGCACATTCAATACAATTTCTTTATAGTATGCATTCTTAAATGCTATAGTTGAATTAATACAAACCTCTACAATGATGTTTCTCATTCAGCTACTGTCATGGTGGAGCTAGAAGAGAATCTACTAGAGAGTCTACTAAAGAGCAAAAATGGAATGGCCAGTGATTCATGTAGGCCTAGATATGGAGTGGATGAGTAACGTTCGGCACCGTTTCAGAATCTTGGAGGAGTTTCAGTCGCACACGGAGAACAATAAACATTCTTCAGGTCTCCAAAGACTCGGTAGGAAAGCTTTAGAAGTACACACTGCTACTGCCTTTTGTACACATGCTGACTTTCTCAGTGGCGCTCTCTCAGGGCAGCAGGCCAGCTCTGTCAATGAGAGAATCCATCAGGAGAAAGACAGGCCGTGGAGGAGAGAGACACCCTGCCCTCTCATTTGTAACTGAAGCTCGGGTGCCTCGGCCCTCTAATACAGCGCTTTTAAGCTTGTTAGTCATTTGGATGTGAGTGAGCTCAATGGATACGATTAGTGGGCTTTGTGGTGTCTGATTCCCACCACATAACACCACAAGAAAGACCTCATGCATTCATAGTCAAAGCAGCCAACTTTTTCAACTTTCGTAACTTACAGCATGAGATTACTGTAGTGTGAATACTTTTATCTCTGCTAAATTTACCCACCAGGGTTAAGTGTTTATATCTGAGGCATTTTTGATTAAGATTAGAAGTTGTTGTCACATGGAACCACTGGGCTATAGCTCTTCGTGAGTGTTTAGCTCAGTTAGGACTTTTATTTTGTCAACTTTTTAATGTATCGTTCTTCCACTTATTAGTTTGTCTTAAAGAATTCATCTTAAAAAAATTAATCAGTATTTGCTCATGTTCGTTCACTTTGATATGACTTGTGCTGCGGCAGAGGAGAAGATTAGTAGTGTATAACAACTTGAATTCCTCACAAGCTTTTGTGGCTACGGAAGACTTGGAATGAATTGTAAAATTAATCAAATGGATTATGTTTATGAGGGGTTTATGGTGTTTTCTTGTCCTTTTTGGTTATTAAATATCTTTTTCTTGTAATGCTTAATTTGAAGGCTCGCAGAGCATGTGATCATGTAAACAGATTTCCACCCACAAACATCCTCCTTCATGTTTTCTTCAACTTTCTCCTATGAACCGTGAGACAGTCAAACCTCTAAGATTGTAGGAGCCGGAAATAGAAACGCAGAAGAGACTGTTTTTTTCATGTATATAAGGCTAGTGCAGTGGTTCTCAAATGTTTTCAGGTGGTAGATCACTTTCACACTAAAACAAAAGTTGACCAAATAACCCTAAACTCATTGAGGGGTCTTATTTGACATTCTTAATACTTTCTAAAATTATTTTCTTTATTTATTTCTTTATTTTTTTGCATTTTTCTTATGAGTTGATAGACTAGTGAATTAATTCTGTGAATTATTTTTAAATTTAATTTAATTTAATTTAATTTAATTTAATTTAATTTAATTTTTACTAGAAGCTTCACTAAGGCAAATCCCTTGTGTATAAGCATATTTGCCAATAAATCTGATTGATTCTGATTCTGATTCTGATTTGGAGATTTGATCTCTACTTAGCTGTCTCAAACTTAACCTGGCTTTTCACTGCACCAGCTTACAGACATCCACACAGCATAGACGACCTTTTATCACCAAATGTGCATGTCAGTCAAACTGAACGGCACATGCCTTCATCCCTTTAGCTTCGCCAGGTTATTTAACACAGAAATACCTTAAGAATTATAGATAACAAAAGCTGAGTTTAGTTTGCTCACACTACATCGGTGGACTGTTATTGTTGACACTTTCTCGTTTGTGGCAGCTTTTCTCTGGCGGCTCCATTGACACTGTGTCTCTCTTATTGAGCTCAGAAAATGCAGCTGTTGTCTCTCAGTAGGGGTGTTGAGGGTGGAGGGTATTCAGGAATCCCTAACTTTGCCCTTTGACCCCTCTTTGCCTCCTTTTCTCGCGTTCTCTTTGATTTTAAAAACCCCCTACAAAGAGCCACTTTTCATACTGCAGTCACACAAACAGTGGACAGAAGATTGTTTTGAGCTCACCTCCCCTGATTCACACAAAAGTTTCAGCTAATATTCAGGGGGAAAGAGCTTCTCTGTGTCTTTCCCAGACTTGGTCTGCACAGTACTGTAAGTCTTTATAGCCTTCCAGTGAAATGCATTCAAATGAGTAAAATAAAGGTGAATCTTACAAAAACACCCAGGTCATTTCTCTCCAAGATAAATATCAAGCATAGCGTTAGTTCTGGCAGGTCACGTTAGTCAAGCTCGCATCAGCTGACTCTCAGCTGATCCCCATCAACCTATGGGAATACGACACCTATCTAAGTATTCATATATAAGGTCCCGCAGTAGTATCAGCAGTTTTCGCATTGCTCAATAGCTAATTACCCTCCTCCATCCCCAGCTCCTCCTCTGTCAGTCAGGATTCAGCCTTCTGATTCTCCTTTGAATCAGACTAATTCTAAAATGTGTACATACCATTATTGAACTTTAACGATATCTGCAATACATTTATGTTGGTTCTGTTCTGTTTACCCTGGGGGGGTTATCGCTGCTCTCCCTGCTCTCATCCATGCTAGGCTGCATGGATGCGCAGGGAGTTCTTGCCCAGAACAGAACCATACCGCCAATCCAAACTGTATGCTAATTGTCAATCATCTTTGACGATAGTGGTCCTGACAGAAATAGTAAAATGTATAGAAAATAAAGCTTACACTAAAATAAAATTTGGATTTACTTTTAAACTATTTTCTAGTAAATTTAGAAGTAAACGGCAAGCAACACATTGAATTAAACATGGGATTTTGAAGTAGAAAGACTGAAATAGTATTTTCCTGTAAAACACATTCTGGTTTTAGTTTTATTAACAGTTGAAAAATTATTTTTCACAGTGTATTTTTAGAATCATTAAGTTTTTTTGGATTGTGACTAGAGCTGTCAATCAATTAAAACTTTGAATTAATTAAAATTAATTTAAAAAATAATGAATAAAAAAAATTATTACATGATATGATGATTAAATGATTGGATTAGCATGAATTGCTCGGTTGGTAAGGCGATTTCTTATTACTGTAAATTTACACACTGATAAATGAGAATGATTAATTGGGCTTATTTTGTATTACTTTGTCTGTATATTTTGCTTTTGGACTTTTTTTGTAATTCTAATTATTTTAAATGATGATGCTAATAAATGTGATTCAATATAGGCCTATATATAATTATGATGTATACTATTTAAATCTTTTTTTTTTTTTTTGCATTACAGTTATGAGAGTAAATTTAGGGAAACAATACAAAAATATTTATTTATTTGTTTGTTTGCTTATTTATTTAATTTCTATTTTTTATGTATATTAAATCTAATTTATTATTACTGTCTTCTGACTTTGGGGTGCAATATGGCCCAAAATTGGTCTTGAGAGATGGTATTCACCCATTTATGCCAACCCTCTTATATGCTGGAATAAATTAAGTTGGTAATTCCTAAAATTAATTTTTACATTTCAGCAAAACATGAGCTCACATGAAAGGGTTATTTTGACATCATTTGCTAACTGTATTTTGAAATCACACAATAAAAACAGGCAAAGTTGCCTAACGAAGACTTAAGCCCTGTTCACACCAAGCACGATAACTATAAAGATAACGATAAAGATATTGTTCTAAAAATCGTTCTCAATAATAAAGAATAGCAGAGTCCACACCACAACTATAACGATAAAGGCACAGAGAAACGACATCGTTGCAATCACTTCCAGAATGATTTTTTTCCAGCTGATGAACGATACAAACACTGACAGCTGGAGAATTTAAAGCGGCAGACGAGCGTGCGCATAGAATAAACAGACGATATCGTCCGCTGGTGTGGACGCTAATATCGTTATCTTTATAGTTATCGTTCTTGGTGTGAACGGGGCTTTACTGTGCCAGCCGTCAGACACAACTTGTGTGTGTGTGTTTGTTTAAACGGGTGGTTGATTACGATTTCACTTTTTTTAACGTTAGTTAGTGTGTAAGAGAAGGGACAGAGCTGTGTGGAATAAAGGTAAATTATGTGAAAAATAATGCGTTTTTTATAAAACGACGCATTAACACATGTTAGACTGCACCCCATAAACACAATCAAGCCTAGAAACAAACCACCGAACACCCCTTTAATTAATGACAGCATGACTGCATTTTCTCACACACATGGAGTCCAGTCACGTAAAACACGGGACAGTGATGTGATCTCATAGATCTTGCTTTATTTGATTACCCTTATATAGCAATGATCTGTTCTCAGATCAGGTAACTGGCATTTGACGTGAGAAATACTGAGGAGAGTGGGACTCTTCAGGCTAGTGCAAATGTCTTATATTGACTCAACATCTTAATGTTTGCACAGACGCTTGTGGTGTCAAAACCCATGTGGATCCACACTCTCCCTGAAAGAGTTTCTTTGTGTTCTGTCTCTCATTCTCACTTTCTGTCTGTCTCTCAGGGCTGGACGACAGTCTCCAGCAGTATGTTCCTAACTTCGAGAGAGAGAAGATCAATGGAGAGCAGCTTCTGAAGATTTCCCATCAGGATCTGGTGGAGCTGACAGTGACCCGTGTCGGCCATCAGGAGCTGATTCTGGAGGCTGTGGATCTCCTCTGCGCATTGGTCAGTACTTCAGCTGCCCCAAAAGCTCACTCCCGTCCAGATAGGATTTTGCTTCCACACATCCAATCAGATTTCCCGGAGAAACCTTGTCCGATCATATTTATCTCCATCAGGAAGTATATATAGGTGCTGACCTTTGCCCTCCTTTTTAAAGTATTTAGCATAGGTTATGTCTAGCACACTGCCATGCTATTCTTACTGTTCCTGCAATATTTAGTATGTATGCTGTGAGCAGTATGTAGATTTTCTATATTCATGAAATATTAAGATCTACTGTAGATTTGGCCTAAAATTCCAACATTATGCAGTGTACAACACTGTATAGAATACTGTATCCCACAATGCAATGTCCAGTGTGGCAACTCTTTCTTTACTCATTATTTTATTGCACTGCTAAATGTTAAGACATTTTATAGCAACGGCCTATAATCAAAATAGTTCAAGATTACTGGACACCGCTCACATGAAATATGATGAGATCATGTGACTACAGTGTAGCATACTACTAATTTGTTGTAGAAGTTTAATTTAATATATTAATGTATTTTAATACATTATTTATTGGCTTAAAAGTTTTGCATTTTAATGCAATTTTGTGCAAAAAATAAAAATATATTGGCACAATGCAATGCACTCAACTTGAACTTACATTTCCAGTGTGGCAACATCAAATTTGTCTTAAAGGGATAGTTCACCCCCCCAAAAATTGAAAATATATATTTTTATATAAATATTGATTACTTTAAAACTCTGTAATATTGATGATAACCAATATTATACCAATATATTATATCTAACATTTTTTATACTTTACATTATTATGTTGTGATGCCTAAACTTATTTTTTAAAATGATTAATTTTACACTATACTATATGCAATGCATATACACAATGCAATACACTCAACTTGAACTTAAATTTCTAGTGTGGCAACTCTTTCTTTACTCATTATTTGATTCCACCGTGAAATGTAAAAGACATTTTACACAAAATTAAATTCAAAATGGCAAGATAATCCACTCACAAGCAATATGACAAGGTCATGTGACTGCAATGAAGCATAATACTAATTGAAATGCTTAAAAATGTTTCTGTTTCTCTTATTATTTTGAAAGTATTCCATTATCAGCTTTAAAATGTAGCATTTTTAATGCAGTTTTGTGTAAAAATGGCTTGGCAGACCAAAGGAATCAAAAAGTTGATATTACTTCAGTTTCATTAATCGCGTTGAGTGCATTGCATTGTTGGAAATATTACCCAGCATATTATGTTCTATTGCATATTACTGCATATTTTGACAAATCTATATATCCATAAATAAAACTGCACACTGTTCATATGTACTACACAACAGTGTCCTCATACAGAATGCTGGATCTGATCTGATCATTAAGTAAAGGACTCGTCACACTGATTCAAACCAGTAATGTGTCAGTTTTGAATCATTAGTCAGATTTTTTGATTCATTAAAAGAATCGCTCTTAAGAGTCATTTGTTTGTGAAGTGGACTAAAGTGGTTGTGCTGTGCTTGTGGCCAGCAATGCAGGAAACACTGCTACAGAAATAGTAAGAGTAGTATGGTAGTATGCTATTCCCAGCATTGCCAAACTGGTCAAAGCCAAGCACATCCGTTCTCTGAAGAGCTTTATTAAGTCACATGCCTCTAAAATGACATATTTTACTGTTACTCAGGCCACATAAAGCTGTTATCATTTTAAGAACTGTTTGATCACAAGTAAGTAGCTTAACATTCTGACACATATGCTCTTATCTAACATCGGAGGAGAGGTTTCTCCCCAGCGTGAGCTCTGTTATAGGTGGAGACTGCCATGAACAGGAAAGCAGAGATTTCGCAGGCATTCCGATCAGCTGTTTTCTCTCACTTCCTTCCCAAGATTTCTCCTCGACTCCCCCCGCGCTCTTTTTTTTGTTCTCTCGGACAGTATTAATGACCACAAAGTGCACCTTAAAAACACATAGTGAACGTTCTGCCTGTGTAAATCCGTGTGTGTTTTTGTGTGCAGCCAGTTAACAAACCCAAAGTTGTAGAGAGTGCCGATTCTTATCGCAGAAGCCGTGTTAGCTGTCGCTCTGTCCCGACATTGTGGTGGATATGAATAGGGAGGGTCAGTTGGAACAAACAGTGTCCACTGTGTGCATTCAGAGTCTATTCTGTCAAGATAGGAGACTGACACAGGACCTTATAATAGGAGACTGCACCCTAAAGAGACACTGATGTTGATGACACTGACTTTCTGTTCTATCGCCATTTTTCTATGTAATTTGTTTGTATGTGAAATGGTACTTTTAGTAAGGAAGCTTATACAATATGTATAAGCATCAAATGTGTCTTAAAGGGGTCCTATTATGCTCTTTTACAAAGTCTTGATTTTGTTTTGGGGGTGTACTAGAACAGGCTCTCATACTAGGTTGTTCGAAAAACATTATTTTTCACATATTTTACATTATTACAACACCTCTCTCCCCAGTCTGGCATGAACGGCTTGAATAGTTCCTGTATCAAATGAAGGCCCGCCTTCCGAAATTACTTTAAAACTCTAGGCCTAAATTTAAGATTTATTTAAATTGCATATAAAATTTCAATCCATTTGGATTACACAGATTAAACGTAAACAAACTATTAGACTTAATGATGCGTCAGTCATATATAATTGAAACATATAATCATAAAAATCAAAAAATCATTGCATAGTTGTTGTTTTTTTATTGACTATTTGCATCTATTTGATTTTATTTAAAAAATCATATTTTTAAAATGCATTTATTCAAATTGCTTAGAATCAGCATAAATCTGTTCATTGTGAAAAAGTATGAACATGGTTAAAATATTGCTATCATGCCCCTTACCACAGCCGCCTGCGAGCTTCAGTGTAAATATTGCGTCAATATCAAGTAAATTTGAGCGTGATTTAAACCCGGATGATTGTAACCGCTCTAAGTTTGTCTGTCTTGGGAAAGCTAGCGTGTCTCCGACATAACATATAATCATAAAAATCAAAAAATCATTGCATAGTTGTTGTTTTTTTATTGACTATTTGCATCTATTTGATTTTATTTAAAAAATCATATTTTTAAAATGCATTTATTCAAATTGCTTAGAATCAGCATAAATCTGTTCATTGTGAAAATTAAATGTATTCCGTTAAAAAGTACGAAGTATGGTTAAAATATTGCTAGCTGTGGAACAAGCAATATTAGTTCATTTGTATGAGATTAAAAGAATTTAGATTGATCGATGCTAAATATATAAACCTGGTTATTTTTTAATTAAAACACATCCAGTTATATTGAAATCTTGCTTGTTTCCTACCCGTTTCATTTATGCATGACTGACAAATATACATCACATTAAGTTTATTAGTTTATGTTAAAACTGTGGTGGTTTTATGGTGTTTTTTGGAGGTTGACAGCACCTGGTCATCATATGCAAAAAGAAAGTCATACAGGTTTGGAACACGTAAGTGAGCAAATGACAACAATGAGTGAGCTAATCCTTTACATTCGTCCATAATTGTACAAAAATTGTACAAAAGGTGTGTTTCTTGAATGAATGAATGTGCCTGCAGCAAACAGTAAGCAGAAGCTTTGTGTTTTGGTGTTACATGTTGGAGCTCTACCTGTCAGACCGGGTGGCTTTTCAGAAGGATGTTGTTGAGAAAAGATTTTCCGTTTGTTTTTAAGCATCACCTGTTCTAAGCAGTAGTGAGCGGAGAACCACAGAGGAAGTGTATGAGGGCTGGAATAGACATTGCGGTGTTGAATTTGTGAGAGGTCAGCATATAGCACTCATGGGTAGAATGTTCTGGAAGATATCTCCTGGAGAGCAGGAAACAGATGTGACCCACCCACCTGTCAGAGAGCCCCCCGCCCAGCGCTCGCACACGCAAACCCATACAGACAAACACACAGCAAGCTAGAGCAGGAAAATATGTCACGCCATTGTTCCAGTAGTTTCCGCTCGGCGGATTGAGCCTCATCTTAACTCTGTGTTGTATCTGTTAGGTCTCTGGTTATTTTTAAATTTGCTTTCACGAGGACGTGCTAAGCTCCCCAAAGCTCTCTGGCTCAGTTCCACTCCGGTAAAGTACCACAGTTTAGTAGAAGACAGACTCAAAAATGTATGTGATCCATAGAAAACATTTCATCTGGAATCCATTGCATGTCCATGAACATTGGACTATTGATAGAGGAGTCTGAACAATTTCTAATGCTACCAGTAAAAAAACAACAAATCAAAACACCTTTCCAAATACAAAAAGTACACTAGTTTTTCTCATCAAAACAACTACAAACTTACCAATACCTGTCATGGTTAGCCTAAATATTTCTATTTTAGTGGGCCCCAAATGTGACGCTTTGTTGGCTGAGCCTGCTTCCAGCTCTGATTTTAAAAAATGAAATAGTGGTGACTTCATTTCTTGCACTTGGGACTAGTGTTGTCAAAAGACCCGGTATTTCGGTACCAAGTCGGTACTAAAAAAATGAAAACGTTACGGTACCAGGTTTTTTTTAAGTACCGGTGGTACCGAGTACCCGGTCAACCCGGTTCTTGATGCGCTATCAGAAAGCTATCCTCTTCCAGTGTTGCCAAGTCTGTGGTTTTCCCGCGAAATTGGACTGCTGAACACTGTTACCGCGTGTTGTTTTTCATGTCCGCGGGTTGAAAAACGACCCCATTAGCATGATATTTAACCCCTGGAATGCGAATTTTACCAGGGGAACCCCGCCAAAACATGCTTATTTTATCCTCAGAACGCGATTTTTACCGGGGAACCCCTCGAAACGCGATTGGGCGGGTTTTGTTGTGAAAACCTGGCAAACACTTCATAAAAGCAGTGGCAACCTCAAATGTTGCATTTGGTCAGACTCAGCCCATTGCTTTACTGAAGTATATTATATTGTTCTTTTACAGCTGCAGACTGAGGAAGATCCTGAAACACCAGCAAACCCTAAAACAGACAACAGTTTACAGATGTTTTTCAGTGGCAGCAGAACTATGACTAAACTTTTGGGTGAAACTTGTTTACTTTTTTCATACTTTTATTACTTGTGGGAAAACTTGAAACACTTTTAAATAAGTATAAAGAATGGCATTGGTTTTGTACATTAAATTTTTGTTTAACGTTATTAATAAAAATGTTGTTCAATTAGCATGTTTTTGTGTTTTGCTTTGGTACCGAAATTGGTACCGAGAACCGTGGATTTTCACTGGTATTGGTACCGAATACTGACATTTTGGTACCGTGACAACACTGCTTGGGACTTTATATCTTGAAGTTTTGACTCCTTCACAATTGCAAATTTATATTTTACTATTTCAGTTTAATATTTCAGTTTTAACTATATGTGACTGCAACTTAATATCACAGTTGAGACCTTTTATATATATTCAGTATTGAGACTTAATGTTTCGTAATTTAAGTTTTTACTTGTCAGAATTGTGATTCACTTACACTTGTAATTGCAAATTTTGCAAGTTTTGTCAATTGCAAGTGTATCTTACATATTCTTAAATATTTATGATTTAATTTTTTGTAATTGGGACTTTACATCTTGCAATTTTGACTGTCACAATTGCGACTTTTTACTATTGCATTTCAATATTTCTCAATGTTGACGTTAAATGGGACAATTGTGACATTATTTGTTACAAGTGCGCCTTTTTATATCTCACAGTTTTAACTATGTGACAACTGCACTTTTGTTACAACTGCGACTTTGTGACTTTTTATATTTCCCTCTTGTGACGTAATGTCTCGCAGTTTCAACTTTCTCTGAGAAATGCTTTGGAATATTTTGTGTAAGTGCTTTAAGATCTCTTATTCTTTCAGCTCCTTCTCTTTCAGTCCTTCTCATTTATTTCTCTCAGGTATTTTGGTCCCTTTTTTAACTTGATTCGGACGGTAATTGTTTCTCGTGGGGACCTAAACTGTTGTCAACATTTACAGGGGTTAATCTGTGATTTTCTTGCTGTCTGTATCCAGAATGTCTGTGTTTTTCTCCCACCACCCGCATAAAAATCCCCAGCCGAATTACCTACTGTTTTTTGACAAACATCCAGGTCCTGTGGTAATTTAATTGCCGTCCGAATCCACATCTCTGAGTTTACAAAAAGAAAACTATTAAAAGTCCACTCTTTAAATCTTTTTTGACCACTGCCGAACACCGTACGGTAACTGTTGCACTTTGCTGTAATTTGCATGCATATTTATTACTGAAATGCTGGAAAGTATTTACAAGAACAATATTTCATTACTGCCTCACAACAGCAAATAGGAGCTGTTGAGAACAAAAAGAAGATAGAGAAGAAAACATTTGAAATGGGTCATTATTATGGCAGCAACAATTTAAAATATGTATTATATATGCCTACAACTAAATACATAAAAATCTCCACATTTATAATGACATCCATCATTTTGAGAGATAAAATGCAAGACAGAAAACCATTTCAACTATGGCGTGTCTATTTTCCTATTTTTAAACAGGAGATTTAAATAATCAAATGCTTGTTTTGAGATCTGACGGTAAACTCATTCAACATTAAACAGCCTCTACAGTCTGTGTGTCAGGATTCTGGACTGTCTGTCGTGTTTTACCTCTGTCTTAGTTCCTGTTTTCCTTTTTTGGTCATGTTTCCTGTTCTTGTTTAGTGATTGATGATTCCGCTCACCTGTGTTTGCAATTATCCTGTGTTTATAAGTTCCTGTCTGTTCTTTAGTTCTTCGTTGGGTCTACTTGTTGTGAACGTCTTCCTTGTGCTCTGTCTCCCTGTTGGATTATTAAAGACTCTCATTTTGTGAAATCTCCACGTCTCCTCGTCCCTTGCTCCAGCGTATTGTGACACTGTGAGAGATTCTGCTCTTAATTTCTGGCAGTTGAAGAGGGCAGCATGAAATGAACAGAGGGTGGATTACCCTTTTTCATTCCTTTAATAATTCTGCCATCATGAACTCATCATAGCTAAAGCTTTGTTATAATACAACAACAGGAGAAGATTCCAGAAGAGCACCTGCATCCTCTATGAACTCAGTGCAGGTTAATATTTCTCTCAAACACCTGTATTCTGTGTTGTTGTAGCTGACCAGGCCAAAGTCTCTGCACTTTTTGGCAGACTTCAAGTCTGTCGGTCGGTGTCTGGCTGGGTTTAGGGCAGAGACGGCTTTCTGGAATCCCTTTGAAGTCAGGCAGTGACCATGTTCATGCGACGGCTCTGACCGGTGCGATGGAATGTGATGGGATTTTTAGCTGGAAAGGTTGTGAGAATGACCCGTGGGCTGTAGCCACTGTCACATGGCATTACAAACACCACATACTTCACATGTCATATCATTAAAGTGGAAGATACACAAACGGAAACTGCTTGAGCGCGTGATAAGCGAGGCATTTGTTTGTGGTACTGTTAGCATCACTGTTATTATTGCTTATGATTAGGGATTTGAACAAACCCCTAAACCTAAGTTTTAAACTTCAGCCTGACAGTAAAATGGGACAGCTTGCACATGTAGAGTACTTCAAATCTTAAAAGTATATTTTTAAAAACAGTTCTTAGATAATATTAAGACACTTTCATAACTGTTTTATAAAACACTTAATTGCAAAAGTGTAGTGTTGTAAAGTATTTTTTTTTTTTATCATCACGTTTTAATAATCTTTTAACTTGCTTTAAACAAATACACTTATTCTGATGTGTTGTCTAACTAATTTTAACTGTAGTGCGTTATTTGATATTTTAAGTTAGTATATGTACTAAACTAGAACTTGATCATTAGAAGTGTGTAATTACAAAATATATTTAAATGTATAACATACAAGCTTCAATAGAGATTACGTTAAAGTATGTTTTAGTTTATCATAAATGCTTGTCAGTATATTCGGCAGTACACTTTAACCATATTTCAGTGACAACAGGTGGGTCAAAAAAGCACTCTAAATTTCAGCATTTAAACTACAGTATAGTACATTTTCATTTAATTGCTGTTAACATGCTACTGCATCAAGTGTCTGAAAAAAATTATTACATTCATTTTGCACTTAAAAGGATAGTTCACACACTCACAAAAAAAACATGAAAATCATTTACTCACCCTCATTTGTTCCAAATTTGTATGAGTTTCTTTCTTCTGTACAACACAAAAGAAGATATTTTGAAGAATGTGGGTAACAAAACAGTTGATGGCCCCCGCTGACTTCCATAGTAAGACATAATGTAAAGGCTGTGCAAATGTTTGGAAGAAATGTTCTTAAAATAGTGTTAACAAAACATCTTCTTAACGTTATCATTCAATACAATCCTTACAATTTTAGGAAAAAAATTTGAATGTCCTTGAATGTAGATTTATTTGAATATTTAAGATTTTATTTGAATCATGTTTCAGTGTCACATTCTTACTGGCAGCTGTCTCACCAACTATTGCTTTGGTTTCTGTGTTCAGTCAAAACACCTTAAATCTTTCCTCGTGATGTCATACAGACACACATGAACACATACGTACACTGCATGTTTGGGCTTGAAACATCACATACCAGATCGTACCAGATGAGTGAACATCTCATGAGCGTTTGGATGAGTTACACTTTGTTCTCTTTGTTTGTGTGCAGGACTCCCCTGACAGGAATCAGTGACTTTACATCAACCAAAAACAAGATAATTCAGCTCTGTCTGGAACTGACCACAACTGTCCAGAAGGTTAGTTACTGTGTTCATCAGCTTTGATCTCCTAGTCAAAGCTCTGCAAGCATTCACTGCACACTGAAAAAACGGTAACCTAAAAATGCTAACATCTAAATTAACTAGTCAAAAGTCAAAAATGTTATTTGACATCACTGTTTATGCCAAAAAAAAAAGTGTTTTATTTGGTCTTTAAGGTAACATTTGCAGGTTGCTACTTTTCATTCACCGAGTTTGTATGAAACTGTTCAAAAATTCCATTAAAAGAGATCATTTTAATTATAATTACTATATGAAATATAAACGTTTTTATTTTATAATTACTTTTATAATTGAATGATTACATTCTTATTGAGTGCATTTTCTTTTTTTAAATTCTTTTTGTAATTTTTAGTAAAAATGTCAAAATAGTTACCAGGTTTATTATCGTTAACTAAAACTAAAACAGGGGAAAAAAACACTTTTGTTACTTAAAATACAAATTTTAGCTAGTTGCCAAAAATAATTAAAACTAAAATAAATAAACTAAATGAAACAAATTTAAATGATATACATCATATCAGAATTAGACTTCTTTTCTGAATTGGCCAAACATATTGACACTTCTCGAGACTCATACATTAAACTCCATTTCATTAAAACGTCTAGCTGCATTTACAAACACACAAAAAAAGTGTCCTGTGTGAAATCCTTTATGGTCAGAGTTAGGAGGATTATTTGAGAACAAAAAATGTAAATAACATTTCATTCAAATAGAAATAGTAATTTGTAAAAATGTCAGTTGATCAATTAAATGCGAACTGTGCGAATAAAAGTAACCGCTACTTTCAAAAGCAGCATGTCAAACTGTTGAACAGCAGTGTAGTAAGGTATGTCTTGATGCACAGAGAAACATATGGTTTTACTGAGCCGGAGCTCAGCGGGGATAGGCGGCTCATAACTGTGATCGATGTCTTTGCTCTACATAGTCTCAAGCACATCCGCCCTCAAACTCTGCAGCAATTATCCTGTCAAACTTGTCTTTAAATCAAAATTAAACACTGGCGATAGGCCCTTCTCCATCTATTTGTCAGCGCATTCCATATTTCGAATCCTCATATTACATTTCTTAAATACTTTCTTTGGTATTTTGATTTCATGTTTACCATTCCATATTTTCCTGTGGGAACTCAACATAATGTGGCATCTCATGCAAATCCTCCCTTTTTAATTGCAGGACTGCACAGTGTTTGAAATGGAGGAGAAGATATTAGAAGTGGTAAGTCTTGCCGCAGTTATTTCAAACACAGCATATTTATCATTCAAACATGCAAACGTCTCTCAGGTCAGAGATTCAGCTGTTATCTGTGATGCATTTGGGTTCATTGTGAGTGTGGAGATGCAACTCTATTGTTCAGTTCGAGATTTTGTCCACAGGAACCACTGAAACATCCTGTGGTAGATAACAGTATCTCACAATCTCCATTAAAGGAATGTTCCGGATGCAATACAATAATTTCAACAGTTTGTACAGTACAAACAAGCATAAATTGCATTCACACTTAATGATTTGAGCTAAATATGCATAGTGTGCAAGTGAAACAGAGTAAGTTGCAAGATGTAATATTGAGCAGTTCTTCATTTTATCCTTTGGGATTTGATAAGTTATGATTTTTGGTTAGTATTTACAGTATCTCAGCCTTTGAGGCCAACAGGATAGAATAATCAATATAATCAAGTTTCAACGATCATTTGCAATGCCATCAAGTAGTCATCCCCATGTTTGACTTTAACAGAGTGCAGATCTTTCTGGAACCCACTAGAATCATCTCATTTTGTGTTAATGATCCCTAACTGTGGATTCTCAGTCGGTGAAACAGTGATGCCATGCCAAAAAAAAAAAAAGACCAATCATAGCCATTGTAGAAATACCCTATTCGCAGGCAATCTGTCACCCATGATTCATTTATTCTGCCACCAAAAGTGTCTGATAATAGGGATTCATGGCCATATATCCAAATATCCTTCACAGACAATCCAATCCTGCAGAGCCCCGCACATGACTTGCAGAAAAAAATTGATATAGTAAAGAATTAATTTGTGGAAAATGTTTTATTAATTTCCTTCCTTATTTTAATTTAATGTGGTTAAGTAGTGGTAAACATAGTTAAATTATGGTAAATTATTGCCACATTTTTAATTAATAAGTGGTGGCAATGAATTCTTAATTTGTGGGCACAATATCTATTTTCCTATGTCATGTGAGAGGCTCCATACAATCCCAGAATGCATTCAATGAAAGAAAATAAATAAATCAAGATGAGAGAAGCGGCTTTATTTCCATGCAGTTCCTTGCACAATGCTGTTATGACCTCAAAACATCTTACCATAGTACAAAAGAAATACAATTTGACATTTGCATCACATTATCAGTTTTCTATATATGGCTTTTCTGACGTAGTAAACTTGCTCGGTAGCCCACCTGGTACAGCACTGCACTTGTGATGCAGAGCACTCAGGAAGGAATCCCGTAAAATGAATCTTGATAAAAGAGCTCAAAGACTAGTAGAAGCAAGCTGACTGATGGTTGTGTCAGCAAATGCATTTTTATCACACGTTTGCTTTTGTTAACACTTTTGGTTAGGTTTAGCATAGGAAAGTGGTACATTTTTTTCCAAACATTTTAGCACCAATCGCTGGACATTTCATTTACGAACTGCCACAGTACATACAACAACCACTCACTGGAAATTTCTCTTTAAAAGTATCACAAAACATGCAAGAAGCAATGTAATATTTTGCATAAATATATAGTTCAGTCATGAAACTCTAGATGGCGCATTCTGACGGGGTGTTAACGTAACTGATGATATTCAGAGAGTTAAACGACTTGGCACAAGCTGATTGGTTCATGCTGCATATGCAGCCAATGAGCTTACTGCCTTGCATTTATATGTCTGGCTAGCATTCACTTGAGATTCCTGCAGCGTGCTTTCAGAGTTTCTCTGAAACCCTCCACCTTCCCCAGCTCCACCTGTATAGATCTGCTACGGGGTTATTTTATATGCTATTTGTGCAGCAGCAGTATGTCTTAAATACTCACGGAGGCAGTAGCAAGTTCCTGTACTTGCTTGCAGCAGCAGCAATAATCTACAACTACAGCAATAACCAACAGCAGCAGCAATTTCCATCACCATGCTAAAATCTTCAGAGAGTTGTCATGATTGAAATGTTTTTACAATGAGCCTTGGTTGAGCCTTATGAAGTCCTGCATAAGTTATCATGACCAAATGAATCATAAATACCACAACATTATTCTTTCTATTCATTTCAGTCACAAGTTTTGACCGGAATTTGTGATTCCACCATGAGGATGACCTCTGACCCCTTGAAGAGTCAAATTACCTGTTTGGAGGAAGTCAGCATCACTAATATCAAAGCAGGCGAGGGACTGGTGAGTGTCAACAACTTTAGCACACGACCCGCTGGAATTGTTTGCCCATTGCTTAACAACTACATATTGTTTGCCTATTTTTTTAAAGGGAATGTATATCAAATCCACTTACGATGGGCTACACGTCATCACCGGAACTACGGAAAATGTGAGTCAACAGAACAACAGATCGCTTTGAATTGTATTTTTTTTGCCGTTAATGCATCAATGTCCTGCATCATTCAAGCCACAGTCTGTGATTAATAGATTGCCGAGATCCATAAGAAACAGTGTTCACAAGCATTACTTCAAATGATTCATGACGTCTGTCTGTGTTTCACCCTTCAGTCTCCAGCAGACAGAACTCAGAGGATTCATGCAGGCGATGAGGTGATTCAAGTCAACGAACAAACAGTGGTGAGTCCATGCATCTGTCACATGATAGTGAGGAGGATTATGGGTAATTGTTCTGCCCTAAAAGAGTGAGAGGAGGCAAGATGGTGAGCTTTTGTGTTGGACTGGGTACACCTGATCCATGGGAGAGAGCGGGAGATATTTCCGTGATGAAAGGCCTTTTGAATAACCATACTGTTATGAACACCTTTATCATTGTTTTGGATCAGTGCTGTTTTTTTATTCACCTCATATTTACAGAGAAAGCATTGGGTTGGTCCCTACCCATTTGTATTTGTACAGCATAAAGCTATTCAGACTACATTTGCTCAGCTACAGCAGTATCAGCTTTCCCCCATTTATGATCGTTTATGTCCAGGTTTTATTTCTATGGAAGTCCACCCTTGTGAAAAAGAAGTGCACTTAATTGTATTGAGTGTGCACTTGTATAAAAGTTAAAAGTTAATATATTTTAAATGAACTAAATTGCAACTGCATCATTACAAATGAGTAATCACCAATGTATTTAAATACATGACATACAAGTTTCAATAGAAATGACATTAAAGTATGTTTTAGTTTACCATAAATGCTTGTCAGGACATTCGGCATACTTTAGAGATAGTGTACTTAAGTCATAAGTCAGTCAAAAAGCATTCTTAAATTCGACTAATTGCAATTAATATAAATGTAAACTATAATACATTTTCATTTAATTGTAAATAACATTGAATTAATTGCCCAAAAACATTACATTCAGTTTGCACTTAAGTAGAATTCTTGGTAACACTTTAGAATAGGGAACACTTATTCACTATTAACTACGACTTTTCCCTCAATAAATTCCTAATTAGCTGCTTATTAATAGTTAGTAAGGTAGTTGTTAAGTTTAGGTATTGGGTAGGATTAGGGATGTAGAATAAGGCATTAATATGTGCTTAATTAGTATTAATAAATGGCTAATATTCTAGTATGCATGCTAATAAGTTAGCTAGTTAGTTAAGAGACCCTAAAATAAAGTGTTACCGAATTCTTTTACAGTATATTATTTCCGTAATAAGTTAATAGTATTCTAAAGTGTACTTCTTTTTCACAAGGGCATTTCCGTCTCAGAGTAAAATAAATAAATAAATAAAACACGTATTTGTGAGATAAAGTTTAAAGTAAATACATTTTAAAATGCTATTTAAAATACAAAATAGCCACATTTCGAGACATAAAATCACATTTATGAGAAAAACTGTACAGTTGTAATTGTGAAAAATAAATTTATCCATTTAAGTAAATAATAATAAAGTAGAATAATAAAATATATGCAATCATGCAACATAAAGTCACAATTATGAGTAATTAAGTAAGGGATAATGTACATCCAGCCGGTTGTTATCTCACGCGGTGGTTAAGTGTTTTCAGTCACAAGATGGCGCCAGACAGTCAACGAAAGCGGAGTGACTCGTTAAGCATATAAGTAGTACCGGTCAAGATAACTCGTAGTACCCGGATGAGCGGTGTGTTATTCAATTTGGCGGTTGTTATCTGGGAATAACATACCGCTGGATGGCGCGATTGACCAATCAGAATCAAGTATTCCACAGAGCCGTGTAATAAGCAAGTATAAGCAATAAAGGAACAATTATGAGAAAGTTGTGGTTTCAAGAAATGAAGACAAAACTGATAAGAGTCACCCATAAACAGATGTACTGCTTTCTTCTCAGGTGGGCTGGCAGTTGAAGAATCTGGTGGAAAAGCTCAGAGAAGATCCTCAGAATGTGACACTGATGGTGAAGAAAAGACCATCAGGTACTTGTGGCTTCACACCCGCACTGCTGAAGAACATGCGCTGGAGACCCCCGGCCATCCAGGTACTGCCCTCATTCTCCTACAGTCCAGACTCTCAGGAAGCTTTTGTCTCAAAAAAAAAAAAAAAGTATCATGGTTTATTAAGCAGCACAGCCGTTGTGAACATTGATAATAATATAACTGATTCTTGAGCAGCATATTAGAATGATTTCTGAAGGATCATGTGACACTGAAGACTGGAGTAATGATGCTGAAAATTCAGCTTTACATCACAGGAATAAATTACATTTGAAAATATATTCAAATTAAAAATAATTATTTTAAATGTAGTAATATTTCACAGTTTTACTGTATTTTTGATTAAATAAATGCAGCCTTAGTAAGCAAAAACATTTAAAAATCCTACCGACCCCAAACATTTGAACACTTGTGTAGACTGTTTGTAGAAGGCAAATGACAGCTTGTGAGGCGTTTTCTGCCATTTCTCTGTGTTTCACATTTGGCCAAACTCCATGAACTTTCATTGTTTCAACACGAGTGGATGGATTTGCATGGGTGTTGCAGAACTAAAACAATGCAACATTTCTTCCCCTCCACACAAACACACACACACACACACGTTAACTTGCCTTTGAAAATGCATGTTGATGTCACACGTCATCCACAGCTGACTTATGCTGATTAACAGCAGTTAAGATTTCACATCAGGATGTGTGTTTCCACCTGATTAAACTCCCGGTCCAAATGTCACACAACCATTGATTTTAGAAATACTGTAGCTAATATTAGTCCATATGGACTCTCCCAAACACCTCGCTATAATTTTAAAGGTCAGACTGTAGACTACAGCTGAAGAAAACGATTTTCCTTCAATAAAAAAAAAACATTATAAATGTAAAAAAAAATCCATGATAAAGAGGCACTTTGATTTGTGGTATGAACATGAATGCTACTTCAAATCAGGCTGCTTATTGTATTCTTAAAAGCAATTGGACTAAAATTGGACAAACATACCCTATTAGCAATTATCCATAACGCACAAGCATTATGGCGGTGAGTTTTGCACAGACAAGCACCACTCACATTTCCTTTCATTACCTTTCAATGAATGAAAGCCCTGCTTGCCAACAAATGTCCTTCTTAATATCTGTTTATGCAATTCACATAATCCATACAGGAACTTACTGAGTATAAAGACTATTATTGGTTCTTTCCACAAAAGTAGACCAGTACAGTACAGTAAGTCCACTCTTGCTCTAGCAAAATCTATGATTAAAGGCTTAAAGAAAGTCTGCATTCAACAAAAATTGGCATGTCTTACAAAATAAAGCTGGTCCCTGAGAAGAAAAAAAATACTTCAGTACAAAGTGTCTTATTGTAGTAATTTGGTATATGGTCTATCAAAGGTCTATGATCCAAAAGCTCTGTGATGATTTCATTTAAAAGATATAAGATGAAATTTAGCAAGGTTTTTTTTTTTTCACGGCTATCATATGTAAATATACCTCATATAATCATTTGTTTGTTTTAGAGCCCATCGTATGTGCCTGCCACCCAGTCATCCAGAAATCCTGTGCAAATCAATCGTCCGGAGAAACCTGCAATTTTAGATCTCTATATTCCTCCTCCTCCTTCCATGCCATACAGCCCACGGTCAGTATCTGTTTCTCTGATAATGTATCTCCATCGTATTAAATCAATTACTCTGTGGCTCTGTTGCAAAGCATAGTGAGCTGCCTTGCAGTACATTACAAATTATGCAAACTTAGCTCAAAACATACTTCAGTTTTAATGCGTATGCAACACTCGGCACTTCGACAATTAAGATAGAATATATACAATAACGATTCAATTTACAGCACCTTCATAAATTGATTAAAAAGCAAAAACACTCCCGATGCACATTCTTTATTTGTCATTTTGTAGAAGTAGGGCTGTAGAAATCTTTTCTGAATTATTTGTAGAACAGGTACATCACCATCTTGATCTGGCCAAAGTTACTTGAACACACCTGACGTCGTAATTTCGACTTCCCAACTTGTAAATACAAACTTTCCACTTTCCCTTTAACTTGGTCTGTTAATGCTGCTTTATCTCTGTATGTCTGTAGAGATGCAGAGACGAGTGAACACGCAAGCGTGAAGATGAGACCAAAAGGTTCAGAGTCGCCCAACTCATCTCTGGATTTAGTTAGTAGACGGCGTTCAAATATCAGCGACTACAACAGCAAACTTAGCATAAACCCACCTGAGGTCAGAGTACCACAAGCACGACTGAGACAGCGGACCCCATCTAGAGGTCAGTACCTGTTCAACCTATGTGACTTTATTTTGTAACATCACCAAAGTAGCTTCACTGATAACGTCTCCAGGTTACGAATGTAACCATGGTTCCCCGAGAGAATGAGACGCTGCGTCGTAAATGCTTTGGGAACGCCCCCAGCATGACCATGCTCTGAATCAGCCCACTGACTGGCCACCGACACGTAGACTTTCAAGGTGGAGTGGGTCAACCCTGCAGAGAAACGGGCCTGCAGGAACTCCAGCACTGTACCAACTGGGCAGTAAACTGGGTCGAGCTGGCGGTCTTCACACCAAGAAGTGAAAAGATTCCACTTCAGGGCATACAGTTTCCTTGTAGAGTGAGCTCTGGATTGGACAATGGTCTCAACAACCTCGGTTGAGAGACAGGAAGCTGCGAGTTGTG
>NW_015558575.1:684097-684649 GCF_001515605.1 Sinocyclocheilus anshuiensis | reverse complement strand
CAGGCTCGAGAACCATACTCGGACCGGCCAGAACGGGGCTACCAACAGTAGACGGACCCCATCCCGGCACACTCTCTCCAGAACTCACGGGAGCAGAGCGATTGGGGAAAAAGGCGTACAGACGAAGCCTCGGCCACGTCTGTACCATAGCGTCCAGTCCGAGAGGAGCTGGATGAGTCAGAGAGAACCAGAGGGGACAGTGCGATGTCTCTCGAGTCGCAAACAGGTCCACCTGAGCCTGGCCAAAAACTCTCTATATCTGCTTCACCACCTCGGGGTGAAGTCTCCATTCCCCGGGCCTCGGCCCCTGCCTCGACAGCATGTATGCTCCCATATTGAGATGCCCAGGAATGTGAACTTCTCTCAGCGAGAGGAGTTTGCCCTGGGACCACACAAGGATCTGGTGCGCCTGCCTGTAGACCACCCTGGTGGTTAATTTAAGAAACCGCCGCTGTGTCGTCGGTACACCAACACATGGTGACCTCTTAGGTCTGGGAGAAAGTGTTTCAATGCTAGAAACACAGCCAGCATCTCCAGGCAGTTGAAGTGCCA
>NW_015558575.1:683705-684070 GCF_001515605.1 Sinocyclocheilus anshuiensis | reverse complement strand
CATTACACAGCGACAAGGAGCTCCCAGCACCGGGCCCTGAGACAAGAACCAAGGTTACTCCACATGTCTAAGGCACAAAGGCATCTCCGCGTGACCTTGAGCATGCGGAACGGGTTTCCCCTCAGGGAGAACCGCTTGGTCTTGAGCCACCACTGTAGGGGTCTCATGTACAGCAGGCCAAAAGGTATCACGTTGGACACAGCTGCTATCAGACCCAGCAGTTTCTGGAACTGCTGACAGTGAGTGACCGGCCTTCTCTCACTCTCGCGACTGCAGTGAGGATCGACTCAAACTGAGCAGGAGACAGACGTGCCTGCATCGTGGTCGAATCCCACACCACACCCAGATAAGTGGTTCTCTGTACT
>NW_015558575.1:674869-682597 GCF_001515605.1 Sinocyclocheilus anshuiensis | reverse complement strand
CGTGGTCGAATCCCACACCACACCCAGATAAGTGGTTCTCTGTACTGGAGAAAGCACACTTTTCTTGGCGTTAAGTCTAAACCCCAGCTTTTACAAG
The DNA here is from genome assembly GCF_001515605.1 of Sinocyclocheilus anshuiensis. Classification (NCBI taxonomy): domain Eukaryota; kingdom Metazoa; phylum Chordata; class Actinopteri; order Cypriniformes; family Cyprinidae; genus Sinocyclocheilus; species Sinocyclocheilus anshuiensis. The sequence continues at coordinate 682,500 of NW_015558575.1, read as the reverse complement.
TAAGCGTGAACGACATCTCGATGCCGAACCGCCATCTGCTCAGATGCTAGATAGAGCTAATATCAACCAATCATCGATGTGGTTGAGTATGTGGATGCCCTGGAGTCAGAGCAGTATCCACACACCTCGTAAAAGTGTGGTGTGAGAGTGCAAGGCCGATGGAAGAACCCGGTAAGCTTTTGCCCCCAAAAGCAAACCTCAGGAACTTCCATCCTTCTTTGGGACGATGAAGTACCGGCTGTAGAACCCAAACTGTCTGTTGAGAGAAGGGACCACCTCGATGGCCTCCTTCCTCAAGAGAGTGTTAGCCTGCTCGGGGCCCACTAGAGTGGGAATAACCCCGTTGAAACGAAGCGGAGAAGAACCGAACTGATTCAATAGCCTCTTTCTACAGTGTGCAGGACCCACTGAGACACATTTGGCAGAAGTTTCCACGCTGCCAAAAAAGGTCTACTAAGGGAATCAGTCTCTTGAGACTGAGATAATTAATAAGGAGATCTCTGGTGTGCACCGTAGGTGGCAGGGTTGGCAGATCGATCTCCTGAGAGCACTGAGGAGAGACGGCCACCGTATAATGAGGTGTACACCGCTCTTCCCCAGAGGTGGCCGGCCCTCAGAAGTCCTGGGCCTTAGGCGTCAGGACGTTTTAGATGAAGACTATCCAGTGGGAATGACGGTCCGCAGATCCGCCTTCCGCTAGAAGCCTTCGGCCCGGGAGCGCCACTCTGACTCTAAATTCTGAGGAGTACGAGAAGTGACGCTCCCTATATGAGGAGCTGGAACACAGTTGGTTGGGGCTGCTCCCGCCCAACCTCGGCTTGTCCACCTCAACCTCCTCAGAGGAAGAGAGATAAACACGTGCTCTTACTCGAGAAATTTTTATCCCAAGAGCCCCTGTATATCTAACTTATATCAGATAAATACTTAATTTTATTCCTCAGAATTAAATGCAATCAAACAACCAGACGAGTAAACACGGTCTGGTGTGGTAAGATTCACATCAAAAACTGAAATGATGTAATACACGCGTTGTCTCGGCAGCGCGCGAGCCGCTTGGTCACACAAACAATATCAATCTCCTCCGGAGAAAAATAGCTGCAGCAGCGAGCTCTCACTCAGAGTGGGAAGAAACCGCAGCGCGGGCTTCCGAGCCTCGAGAGAAAGCGCTGGATCTAGGGAGTGCAGGCGGAGAAAGGGCGAGCCGTCTCCAGCCCATCTGCTAGATCCACGTGCGATCCCCGCGATCTGAATCTCCGCCGTGCCTCAGCAATAGCGGGACCGTAATAATATAGACATAATGCTTGTGCGACTGTAAAACAGCTCATCGACGTCCTCCACATCCACCTCCTCGGAGAAAGACAGGCGGAGCGTCGAACCCTCTCTCCGGGGGGAAGAACTGCAGGGCGGGCTTCCGAACCTCGAGAGAGCGCTAGATCTAGGGAACGCGGGTGGAGATAGGGAGAGCCCGTCTCCAACCCATCCGCCAGATCATGTGCGATCCCCGCGATCTCAATCGCCGCCATGTCTCAGCAGCAGCGGGACCGTAACCGCAAGATCACAGGCATGGACACACTCCTCGGAGCGTGCCCGGCGAGAGCGGAGCATTTAACAGCGGGTAAAGCACAATCAGCCCCCTCTCTTTTTCCCGAGAGCTGACTGCGCAAGCTCCGCTCCACAGTACAGCTGCTCATTATAATATTAGGCATAATATGCTTGTGTAACTGATGCTTGTGCAACTGGCGAGCTCATCGACGCCCTCCATATCAACCTCCTCGGAGGAAGACAGGCGGAGCGTCGAGCCCTCTCACCGGGGGGTAAGAACCTTCCGAACCCCGAGAGCGGGCGCTGGATCTGGTAGGTGAGGAAGAAGATAGGGACTCGCCCATCTACATTCCCTCGAGAGCTGACTCTGCGTGCTTCGCTCCCAAGCAGGCAACACACAAACTGTGTGTGTCCCCACCCGAAATATAGCGCGGGCAGGGAGAAACACACAGCCTGAATGCTGTCTGCTCTCGCCCAAATGCTTCTTTTTGCTGAAGCTTGGCGTAATGGAGCTTATAAGTGGACAAACAACACTAAATAAGTCTCACAAACAGATAGCGACTGACACACACGCAAAGCGCTTGCTGAATGACAAAAAGCTGACGCCGGTTCCACCGCACGTGCTTTTATAGCTTCCTGGTCGCAACGTCACCCGCCCATGACGTCTCGCCCATCTATTGGACTGATTTTATATGTGATTCAGAGCATGGTCACACTGGGGGCATTCCCAAAACGTTTCCAATGCAGTTCGAGTTCCTGAAGGGGAACACATGTGATTGTTATGACTTTCTGCAGACAGACGGCAACATTTGTTTGTTTTTATTTTTGGCGTAATGAAACTCAGATCTGTTTAGTTGTTTGTAGTCTGAACAGCAAAAAAAAAAAAAAAAACTCATAAAACCTAATGCAAACCACACATAAAATTGCAAGAAAATGTATTTCTATTGAAACCTTCAGAATGACTAGTCCACTTCAAGTTACTCTTATGACAAAAAAAGTCAAAATCATAAGGTTTGAATCAGTCTGATGAATCCACTGAATGAATAAACTCACTGAATCAGTCAGAGCCATTACTGAATCAACAAGAACTGCAAGTTGTTCATGAAAATCAAATGACTACCCACCTAACAAAAGTATTTTATAAGAACATTTTGCTAATGTTCCAATTAAGTTATGAAAATGTTATTTCCGAATGCTCTCTGATTATTCAAAATGTCAAGATTTTTAAATGTTTTTTTTTTTGTTATGCAAACATTAAAGGAACATTCCATTTTATAATGTTAACATGTTAAGTTTCAAATAAAGCTCTCTGAACGCAATCCTTTAGTGAACTATGTGGCATTTGTGTGCATTGTGAACAAAGCTTCAAAACAAAATCAAATAAAACCTGCACAGAAATAAAAGAGGAGACTCATTTGGTTCCATGACGTCTGCTTTCTTTTCACTCTGAGCCTTTAAATAAAAGTCTTAGCCAGCATGGCTCAAGCAAGGACTCAATTAGACTGATTCTTTCATTGTGCATGTGCTTTAGGGAAGCCGCGTCCCATGTCCATGCCGGTAGACACTTGCCTGGGAGTGTCGGACTCCTCCTCCAGACCCTGGGCTCTTGGAAGGAAAGGTAAGTGCAACACCTGTCTGTGTTTAAACTACCGCTGAAGGGAGTTAATATCCAGCTGTCAGTGTAAACATTTCACAAGCCCAATTACATGGGCAGGAGCAGACAAAGGTCAGATAACACTATGCATTGCATTTTTGTCTGTTTGTCAGTAGCTCAAGGGGTAATCTCTGTATACCCATAGTTCATCAGTAAATATGTGCAATGTTTTTGCAGACTATAAACACATGCAGAGTTGTTTTCTTGTTACTACTGAAGAATGCCTGTTATCATAGCTAGTCAATGGCTAGTTATCATGTTGCATCATTAATTTTTTTTACATTGTTGCTTAGTCCGTAGTCTGGCAGAGGCAGACTTTTGAGCGTAAATTCCACTGTGTAACTTATTGTCACATTGTAACTTAAAGGGATAGTTCACCCAAAAATTCTGTCATTCCAAACCTGTAAGACCTTCATTCATCTTCGGAACACAAATTAAGATATTTTTGATGAAATCCGAGAGCTACATAGACAGCAATGCAACTGATGCATTCAAGGCCCAGAAAGATAAGGACATTGTAAAAAAAAGGCCATGTGACATCAGTGGTTCAACCGTAATGTTATGAAGCTACGAGAATACTTTTTTTGTGCGCAAAGAAAACAAAAATAACGACTTTATTCAACAATTTCTTCTCTTGTCATATTAGCAAAATTCGAACGGAATATCGCAGGCAAAAACTCTATTAAGCGTAGCGATGTATGAAGCGCAGCTCACATAAAAGTTACTTTCAAAACAAGCAGCATTTTGCTGGAAATCTGTCTGGAAAAATCTTCAAATTTCCTTATTGCATGGATTACTATTAAACATGACTGGATTGCCCCCGTGAAAATTCGCCGAACAACTGTAAATGTGTCCGAAACTTAAATGTGAAATCAATGGCACCATATGCACTTATAGACAGTAATGTAAATGTGTGCCAAAGTATGAGCAGGAGTAAAGGAGTAAGTTTTGATGGGCATATCTAGGGGTTTCTTCTGCTAGATTTAATGAAAAATAACAGATGTCTAATGAAGATTACACTTAAAGTGACTTGGATTTTTTATTTTGCTATATTTCATATTATTATGTTTAAAACTTTGAGAATGTAAAAAAGAGTGATAATAATCCTTTTATTATGTATTGTGTGTTCCCCCCCCCCGAAATTGTGACTATCCCACATGTGTGGTGTCATTTCCAATGCACTGAAAATTTTAGCCAAAAAGTTTGATTGTTTTTTTTTAAATAAAAAATGATTTTCAAAAATAAATTTGTGTATCGAGGAAGACAACAGTGTGAGAATAAGCTGTGCTTGAGTTGAAAGAAGAAGAAAACAAGCAATAATCAATGTAAATATAATTTGTGATATGTTTGTGTTCTTTCCAAAAGCTCAAATTATTGTCAAATTATGAAAAAGTGTCAAAGTTGTCCATCACAGAGTTCTGCTGAACTCTATACATTTCAGATGTACTGAAAATTACACTGTGGTGGGAAAAAAAAACATGCCTATGAAAAAAAAGAAAAAAAGACCTGTTATGATGTATGTGCACTGTTGGACATTGTTAGTGGACAAATTAAATTAACTAGTGCAAGAAGTTATTTTTTGTCCACAGGGTTGAAAAATGGCATATGAGCTATGAAAGCAGAATATACAGCTCTCACATTATAAAAATGACTAGTTCCTAACAAACTAACAAAAACCATTAAAGTCAGCCAATCAGAATGAAGCTTGCAATTTTGAAAAGCTTTTGCCATTTTGTCTTTGCCCTCAGAGTCCTTGAACGGTTTGAGAATGCGGTAAATGGTTTTCACTTCTGGTAAATAGCTCTCATGCTTACACGATGTGTCTTGTCTGTTCTCAGGTGATGAGGCCTTGCACAGGTATCTGAGTAACGAACAGATCCCCACCATCTCAGAAGAGTCGCCCTGTTACCCGCTGCCCTACCGCCCCACAGGAGAACGCCAACTCGTCCGAGGGGTCGACCACATCCGCGGCAGCCAGTGTTTTATCAACGCAGACCTACACAACAGCTCCACCATACCCTACCAGGAAGCCGTGGCTCGGAAGCCTGCAGCCAAATCTTCCAAGAGACCCCCCTCAGAACCCTCACTGTTCAGCAGCTGGATCGCCCGACTCAAGCTGCTCACACACTGAATGCGCTGCTGCTGGTTGTCTGCTATCCGTGTGCAGTATTAAAAGTAAAATCCGGAATGTTCCACAGGATCTGAAATGAGGATCTGTTGAGATTCAGTATTAAAGACATCCTCAGTGTAATGCCTGTTACTTTATTTAAGGTTTCATCAGCATTAAGGACACTACTGAAAACTCTTTCTCTGATAAATCAGGTCTTTAAAAGGATTTTTCACTTGGAACTGTGTTATCAATAAGTTATTTAATTTGTGCATATATTGTATATTATAGATACACGTTCAGCATATTTCCCACTTGCTAAATAGATTTTTTTTTTTTTAAACATATGCCTTGTGTCAGTTAAAGCTATGTCATCTCTGAAACGAGAAAAAGAAAAGATAATGTATAGGAATTTTTTTTTTTTTTTTAATCAGAGCATCCCTTTTGAAATAAATGTGCACACTGACGTGTCTATAAGGCAAGGAAGTTCTTGTGAAATTCAAAATGTATGATTCAGGGTTGGGAAATTTTCAGAATTTTAAATTTCTGGCTCCCTTTTAATACATGAGTGTGAATTTGAATCAATTTGGTCACTCCACGCAGGAAGTAGAAATGGATTTGAACTGGAATGACAGGAAGTAGAATTTACTGAAATGCAATCTAATGAAATTTCAATGGTCCAAGACAATTTGACTAATTATGGCTGATTAGTATAATATACTTTATTCTGATTAGACATATTTCTGATTAGACTAAATTCAACACTATCAAATTAACAGCACTATATTGAAATAAAAATTATTTTTAATAAATTAATATTTTATTCAGTAAGAATTCATTTAATTGATCAAAAGTGACAATACAGATTTCTATTTCAAATAAATGCAGTTCGTTTTAAGTTTTTATTCATTAAAGAATCCTAAAAATATTACAATTTTCACAAAAATATTAAGCTACCATTTTCAACTGATAATAATAGTAAATGTTTTGAGCGTCAAATCAGCATATTAGAATGACTTTTAAAAGCATCATGTGACACCAAAGACTGCAGAAAAAGCGGCTGAAAATTCAGTTTTAAATTACATTTTAAATATATTAAAACAGAAAATAGGTATAGATCCTACTATTATTTTTAATCAAATAAATGCAGCCTTGACGAGCATAAGTGACTTCTTTCAAACACATTTAAAACATCTAACTGACCCCGAACTTTTGAATAGTACTGTGTATATACATGTAAGCTATACTTCATTTTTTTTATTTGACATTTTGATGAATTACTACACCTATAGCAGTTACTCTATTCATTCCATTTTAATTCCACTTCCTCAAATTCGTAATCAAATTACAATTCTGCATCCCATTTGCAACCTTAATTCAAATTCAGAAAATGAAATAGAATTTAAAAGGCATTCTAAATTCAACTCTGAATGGCACAGAACCCCGGTGAGTACATTTCGCCATATCATAGTATGAATATAAGTGTCTGCTTTCAAAAGACTTGAATTGTGCTACAGTAGCACAATAATAAAGTCAGAAATCTTTCTTACTTTATTAACTCACATTTCAGTGTGCAAATTACAGACAGTCTTAGATCATATAAATGGTCTTCTGTTGTGAGTGTTATTCATGCTTGAATCATTTCAAATGCAAACAAACTGTTATAAACAAGAACACTCTGGGTCTTAAAACCACCTACTGTAACACTAGAGCAAGTCATTCGTTTTAAGCAAGATAGGATACTGCTTGATACTCGTTTATGTTGTCAGATACTATTAATAAAGAATGCTATAAATGGAAAAATCCTCTCATACCATGAATTCTTGTGCGGGGCAAATGCAGTCAGCTATCTAATGTTTTCTATTATGGTTTTCCTCCAGAGGGCGCTCGCGGCTCAGAAAGCGAACCGTTGAGTCCACAGACCAGGGGTCACCAAACTCGGTCCTGGAGGGCCAGTGTCCTGCAGAGTTTAACTCCAACTTGCCTCAACAGACCTGCCTGGAAGTTTCAAGTATACCTAGTAAGAGCTTGATTAGCTGCTTCAGGTGTGTTTGAATGGGGTTGGAGCTGAACTCTGCAGGACACCGGCCCTCCAGTGTGACTCTAAGGCAGGCCCGTCCACACGGAGAAGCGTTTAGTTGTATACGTAAAGATTTTGTATCGTATCGGCGTTTCGTCCAGACGGATCCCTGTTGAAAAAAAACAGCATATGCTGGTTAGGAATGTTTTGACGCTGGGATGCTGGTTTAAGCTGGTCCTTGCTGGTTTATGCTGGTCCTTTGCTGGTTTAAGCTGGTCCTTTGCTGGTTTATGCTGGTCATGTGCTGG
>NW_015558575.1:653610-656831 GCF_001515605.1 Sinocyclocheilus anshuiensis | reverse complement strand
TTTTGCTGGTTTATGCTGGTGTTTATGCTGGTTATGCTGGTCATGTGCTGGTTTATGCTGGTCCTTTGCTGGTTTATGCTGGTCATGTGCTTGGTCCTTTTGGTCCCTTTGCTGGTTTATGCTGGTCCTTTGCTGGTTTATGCTGGTCATGTGCTGGTTTATGCTGGTTTATGCTGGTCCTTTGCTGGTTTATGCTGGTCATGTGCTGGTTTATGCTGGTTTATGCTGGTCCTTTGCTGGTTTATGCTGGTCATGTGCTGGTTTATGCTGGTTTATGCTGGTCCTTTGCTGGTTTATGCTGGTCATGTGCTGGTTTATGCTGGTTTATGCTGGTCCTTTGCTGGTTTATGCTGGTCCTTTTGCTGGTTTATGCTGGTCCTTTGCCAGCACATGACCAGCATAAACCAGCAAAAGGACCAGCATAAACCAGCAAAGGACCAGCTTAAACCAGCATCCCAGCGTCAAAACATACCTAACCAGCATATGCTGGTTTTTTCAACAGGGATGGAACAACAACAACAATGGCGGACTACATGCTTGTGTTTGTGCTGCAGAAGCTACTGAGCCTATTAGCTTTACTAAAGAAAAAAAAAAATTACTAAAGCAAAAATGTTTGTATACAGTGCGCAAGGTTTATGCGCATGCTCCAAGCAGTGTTGCCAGATTGGAAATGTCCAAGTATCGTACCAGAAGCTCAAAATGATCGTATTTGGAAGAAAATTATTGTACATGAGTCAAACAGACAGAATACAGCTATTTATCTAGACCAACAACTTTTTGACACAACCTGCAAATTACAATAGATAAAAAACTAGATAAATATCTCCACCTGTGAGTCTCTGTCATCGGAAGCCTGCGTGTTGCCAGATGTTGAGGGGGTTCTTGCCGTTGTTATGGACCGCAAGATAGTGCTCCTTGGCTTAAAAGCAGGGCACCCTCCTGAATTCTTAACACACTCTGAGGTTTTTGAGGTGAAATTCTGAAATGATCGTACATTATGGGATTTTTTAAATTATTGATCGTACATCGTACAGATGTCAAAATTATCGTACAAATACGATAATTATCGTACGTATCCACCTTTTTCTTCAACGCGGAAGTAAGCCTATGGGTGAGACTTCCTGTTCATTAACCGCTATAGGTAAATAACGAGAATAACAATGTGCAGTAAACGGTAAAACTGTTTGCACTACAAACCAGTGTGTTCATAAATAAGATAATACATTAAAATAATATGATAAGACACACCAATTTTCAATATCAAGCAGCAAAACGAATTGTTTTGTACAGCTAAAAATAGCTGGATGCAGATGAGACCGGAAGTCAGACCCATAGAATTTACAAATGGCCGCGCCCATTTTTACAACAAGAAAAATGTGGATAGCAACACTGGCTCCAAGTCTTCTTCTCCGTTTTTAGTGTATCTCTGTGGCAGAATTACAGCGACACATACTGGTGTGGCATGTATACTACATCGTTTTGAGTCGGTTTCAGTGGTTTCGTGCGTACGCAAATATTTATTGAGATTACACCGTGTTTACGGGATTTTTTTTTTAGAACGAAGAAAAAAAAAAGAGGATCGGATTGGGAAAGCTCTGGCTTCGTGTGGATGGCCATAGACAAAAAATAAATAAAAATATCGCACTGAAATCTGATTTATTGGAGATATTTGCATATTAAAATTAATTCCCAAGTTTTCGACGCAACATATAAATGAAAACATGGCACTTTAATATATAATAATCCAACGATTTCTACATAAACGAGGCACAAAATAAAAGCATACACACATTTATGCATTCATTCATTCATTTATTTATTGGTAATCTATGCCATGGCACAAAGTCCCGCCCATTTTTTGCACCCCTGTCTTGTTAATTGCCGTTTTAGGCATTTACCTTACATCCCTCCTGTGTAGCATATCATGAGAATTACACGAATAGTAAAGGAAATTATAAATGTATCCCAAAGCATAGCATGGTCCAAAAAGTTTTTAAAGTCATCTTCTGTGCAATGCAACAGTGCCGCGCAGTGGTCGGCATGGCAACTGAAGCGCAGGGAAACGTATCTGACAACAACACACACAAGCAGCTCTACCAAGTCCTCAAGCAAACCGTCAGACTACACTTGAGTATAATGACAGAAAAAGATTTCAGTATAATGACTAAAAGTTAACTGCAAAAGGGCTGATAAGGAGACGCCGAGTGATTAAATCAATTATGCAAATTAAAGGCGTTATTAGAGGCTCCTGCAAGTCAAACTCAGCGTCCAGAGACGCTTCACAAACACACACACACACACACACTGAAACAGTTTGTGCGGGGGCTGGGATGTCTTCTAGGGTGATTTTCCGAGGAATAAAATACCTGCAGGTCTTCACATGCTGGTTGCAGGTAAGCAAAAGAAAAGAAAAATACACATAATACAGGAAGAAAGAGTGAAAACCAAACGTATCCTCTTGATCAGACGCTTATAACTGTAGCACAAGTTAAAGATGCTTCAAACAAACAGCAAAATTCATTTGTATGTCTTTGTTATTAATAATAATTAGAATATGTAAAGACTTGTTTTTCTTTGTGCAGTTGGTAGAGGACATATTTGTGCTGGTCTCCTATCTGAAGGCAGCAGAGGTGAATCAGATGAGCCGGACAGAGGCCGTAAGTGTTCACTTCATTCCTCTTGCTGTTTTGGGGTCAACAGTTACATTGACTCGTGTCAGAAATCAACTTTTGTGCAAGTATGTCATTTATTTATTCTTTCTTTCTGAGGACATATTTGTTTTCCAACCATATAAACAAACGGCATTTCCGTCAAATAGTTCAAACAAATACTTCAAACTGATCAGTCGAGTGAAAAATCTCAGTGCCTCAATTATAAGATCCAAAGTGGCTGTGAATAATGTCCAAGATATCATACAATAATAAACACTGCTAAAATACATTTGAAATAATCAGCCAGCCACCATGTTCTTTTACTGACTTCCATAACATTGTATTTAAATGTAATCATTGTTGAGTTTTGCAGATGTTTTCTCTACATTTAGTGTTTTCAGAGCTGATATTAAAGGGGTCATATGATGCGATTTCAAGTTTTCCTTTCTCTTTGGAGTGTTACAAGCTGATTGTGCATAGATAAGATCCCTGACGTTGCAAAGACTAAAGTCTCAAAACCAAAGAGATATTCTTTATCAAAATTAAGACTGTGCCACACCCCCCTAAAAT
>NW_015558575.1:606545-653600 GCF_001515605.1 Sinocyclocheilus anshuiensis | reverse complement strand
CATCACAGTGGAGTCAGCTGTCTTAACCGTGGCTTGTGTACAGCACACACATACCAGCTTCATCACCGTGTCTGTCTCTGTTCCCCTTTCGGGCTCTGTCTTTACATTTATTTTGAAAGATGAAGCTTGCGATTACGGTAAGGGGCGTTACATTTCCAACGAGTGCTTGCGGTGTTCGGCCAATCACAATGCACTGGGTCAGCTGGCCAATCAGAGCAGACTGTGCTTGTCGGAAGGAGGGACTTTTTAGAAAACGAAGTGTTTGAGAGAGGCGGGGCATAGAGGACTTAAAATAATGTACAGTATTTGAAAAATAATGTGTTTTTTGAACATTAAAGCATGTCAACATATTCTGTTACACCAAATAATGATCTTTAAAAAAGCATCATATGACCCCTTTAACGCTTTTTTATTCTAATGCTTGCATCATAATCTTCAACCACTTCCTATTAACTAGGCATTGAGCTGTCACTATTTCCCAAGCGCTGCTGAAGATGTTTTTCACATAATACTCAGCAGAATGTTTATCTGTCTCTATGAGTGTTTATTGCCTGTCTATTCAAATTCTGTTTAAATTTGACAGCCTACTTTTAGAAACTTCCACGAAGCGAAAAGTAGTTCAATAATGTTTATTTTAACTATGTACTGTTTTAGAGTTTGGGTTATCTAGACTGAATTAAAATAAATATTTGCTCAAAATGCACAAAAAAACTAAAGTTTTGAAAACAAAATATGTTCATTATAAGTCAGCAAGGGTTTAAAATTGACACCAAGTGGAATAACAACTTCAGAATAACAAAGGTCAGAACCATTATCATCGGCTAACCTCAAAGATGATGAAACCGAAGTATAGATCATGACAGATCTTTTCTTCCAACCCGATCTCATTGGAAAATGTAACTTCTTTTTTTTTTAGGAGTGGCAATTTCGTATGAATTTGTGCAGTGTAAACAAATTCAGGTCGTCCAAAAATGCACAAATCCAAATCAGACGAAAATGTATAGGCCTAAATTAGATTTTTTTTGATAACGGAATTATCAAAAAATAAAAAAAACTTGGTTCCATCCATCAGTTGTTTATTGGATTTTAACATTAAAAACTTGAGGCAGATGAAAACAAGCTTGCAAGAGCAGGGATTGAATGATTGCATACGTCTGTCGTTTTCACTGGAAGATCCAGTTATGACATTTTTAATTGTTTTTTTTTTAATGAAACATATACATGGATGAATCATTCACCATAAGATCTATAATGTCGACTTTAAAATATAAAATCCATATTTTGAGAGATTAATTGGAAAAATATCATGATTTGAGGTTGACATTTATACAAGTAGTTGTTGGAGAGTGTATTTTAAGTGCTGTTACTGATTACATGTTCCTCCGGTTTCACAGGAAAGGCTTAAGCCTAGTCCCAGACTAAAATGCATGTCTGGGCAGGTTTAACTGAAAGAAACTTGCACTGACTGATCTTAAAATATATTGGATTCATTGTTTTGTCTCAAGATGCACACCAGTAATGTTTTTATCTAAGACATATTTCTAAAAACGACTTAAATGTCCTAATTGAACTATGGACTAATCCTGGCTTAAACTAAGCCCTGTCTGTGAAACCTGGCCTTAAAGTTTTTCACCTTTTTAATCAGCTTTTCTGCAGTTCAAGTCCTGTGGTGTGGCATGAAAGTGTAAATATTCCATGTAGCCTCTCAGTGAATATGAACTCATGAAATTTGAATAGATAACCAAGAATTAGAGAAAAAAAGTGTTTTGGAATATGACGAATGTCACACAGTTTCACACATGATATCACCCATCCAATAACTGTAGCTTCAAGACGATCTTCAGTCTGTGGGAAGTTCCTGTTTACTGTACGTGGCTCTATAGCATTATATGTGAGTGTGTTTTGAAAGAGCGAGAGGGAGGATATCAGTATTAGTGTGTACATGTACTTGAACTCTCTCACTGGCGTGTGTGTGGCGGTTTTCGGGGAAGTGAAGGCTCTCTTTAGGGGCAGCTGTGTTATTAGCGCTGTCTCTCTGAGCTGTGGGCGCTGATGGCTGAGTTCACTGCGTAATTTACAGCATTTCTGTTTTCTCTTTCCTTGCGCTTTCAGTACCCTCTTCAAGACTTTGCCGCTGAGAAGTCTCAAGGTAAGCCGAAAAGCATTTCTAACATAGACTATTATTATTGTTAAGACAATGTATAGATGTTTTAAACTCACCGAAAGAGTAAAATGATCAAGTACACAATGTACAAAGAGCAAAATTTGGATTTGTTAGCGGAATCATGACCCTGTTGATTGTGTCATGCAAACGTGCATGATGTTATCTTTGCTATTGATGCTATTGAGTAAAGGACCCAGTAAGAATGGCACTGCTGAGGGCTGCTGTCGCCTCATTTGCATGTGTTTGTTTGTGATAGGAGATGATGTGATGAGCCGCAGAAGGGTCTCGGTGAAAGACCTGGGCCAGGGCGACTGTCAGGGCTGGTTGTACAAAAGGAAGGAGAGCAAAGGGCTCTTGGGCTGGAGGTGGAAGAAGTTTTGGTTTGTGCTCAAGAAATGTTCGCTCTACTGGTACACATCGGACATGGTAAGTGACGTGGTTTTCCCCTGATAATGTGTGGCCTCGCTACGGAAAATGTGAACGTGTGTTTATGTCTTCACTTGTTATCTCATGTTGGAAATGAGTATCCAGAAGCCTGTTGCACAAACCTGGTTGAGCAAACTCTGAGTTTAGAGTGGAGAAAACCAAACGGCTTCAGTGGACTCACAGCACATGCTATAAATTTTCTCTGTCAACTGGGTCCTGTGGGTTTGATACAGAGTATGCAGTGAACAGCCAATCTCATGAGCACTTTCATTCGCATTTCACTTTTCTGCTGAAAATGAGGAAATGATGAAAAAACATGAGTTTAAACACATTTACAAGGCTATAGAACCATTGCTGCGGTCACAGAATTTTGAGAAAGAAAATGTCTTGCTGTCAATGCAAGCGAAACAACTTTAAAGTGAATAATTTATATAGATTATAAAGAGCTCAGCCAAAACATGTAAAATTAGTCCTTTTAAAAATGTTTATATAGTTTCAAGCATTTAGTTGTATTTATATTAAGTTAAAAGTTAATTAATATTATTAAATGATAATTAATGATAATTATTTTTAAAAAATATTTGTAATTGTTAAAAATATAATTTTATTATATTTGTTAATTAAGCATTAAGAATGCTTTAAGGATATAATGTAAATAAGGTAATATATTATTTTGTATAAAATACAAATAATAAGTAATTAGCAAAATCCAATTGTGCTGCTTTAATTTGGAGCAAGAAATTCAAGGGAGTGGCTTTGTGTCAGAGAAGTGTCACTTTGCTCACAGCTAATTAGTCCATTTTTGGTTTGCGATCTCATATCCTGAATAAAACCTGCTCCTAATCATGGCTACATTTCACAAAATCATAGCTATCTTAAAGGGAAAGTTCACCCCCCCAAAAAAATCCTGTTATCATTTACTTGCCCTCAAGTTGTTCCAAACCTGTATGAGTTTCTTTCTTCTGTGGAACAAGAAAGAAGATATTTTGAGGAATGTGGGAAACCAAACAGTTAATGTTAGCCATTGATTTCCACAGTATGGAAGAAAACAGAAACTGTTTGGTTACCAACCTCCAAAATATCTTCTTGTTCAGCAGAAGAAATAAACTTTTTGGGTGTCATGTGGTTTCTACAATGTACTCAGGCTTACAATGCTTTTGGGTAAGACAGCCCTGATTAGTTATGTACCGTAAATGTGTACCATGGCATTGAACACTGCTAAAATACAATCCACCTTCTTCAAAACCAAAAACTAGAGTTTGTTCAAACTAAACCAAAATTTAGATGAGTAGTCTTTTTCCAGAGACAAGTTCTCTCTGTTTCCTTTCAGGCAGAGAAAGCCGAAGGCTACATCAACCTGAGAGACTTCACCATAGAACAGGCTACCGAATGCAAGAAGAAGTTGTGAGTTCATCTTCCTTATTTACAGAGATTTTTGGCTGTTTGTGGGTAAAAACGACAGACATGCCTATTGCACCATGTGGCCTCATTATATCTATTTTTCTGAAAGTACTGCGTGCTGAATGTTACAGCAAGCATGGCTATAACTGTTGCTCACACTTGGTAACATACAGCAACCCTAGCAATCATATGCAACACCCACACTAATTCATAAAAACTCCACACAGAACATCCTACCAACCACCCAGAACACACTTGCAATGATCTCTCAATCCGTGTAGCAACGACTTAGCAGTGCCTCAGAAACCACCTAGAATTGTCCTAGATACCAGCAGCCATAGAAACGCACTAAAACACTTAAGAAAATTAAGAACTGCATGGCAACCAGCTAGACTGCTCTAGTAACAGCATAGAAACACCCTGGAAACTGCTCAGAACATCATATCTACCGCATAGCAACCCCCAAGAAACCACCTGCAACACCCAGTCAACTTCATACGAGCTCCTTGGCATCCACACAGAACATCATTACAACTGTATGGCAACCAGCCTTAACACCCTATAGCACTGAAACCATGAAACCACTGCATAGCAACACCATAACTGCAAACCTAGCAGTGCCTTAGTATCCATTGTCATTGTCATAGAAACCACCCAGAGCACACTAGCAGCCATAGTAAAACAAATCAGTAAAAGCACTCCGAGCACCTCAGGAACTGCATTGCAACCACCCAAAACATTCTAGTAACAGCATAGAGACTCCCTGGCAACTCTGTAGAGTATCCTATATAGAGAGAGTGGTTAAGGATATTCTGCCCAAGCCGTCAAACTGACATCATCAGAGAAGGAATGCCATTCCAGAGTGGAAGTATATATTTCAGATTTGGATTACAACGACAAACTTGTTTTTTTTTCTTTACTTGCACAGTAACATCTCTGTTACGTATGTAACCTTGAATCCCTGAATAGGGAACGAGATGCTGTGATTACATCATCGCTACGGGAACACCTCCGGTGTGACGAATGTCTGAAGCCCTTATACCATCACGCCAATTCATTGGCCAAATAGCGATTAGCACCGCCCCCTGCGCGTAAGCTATATCAGCATGCTGCACGCTATTTCATCAGATCTCCACTTGACAAAGGAAGCGCCATCAAAGGTAAGAAACCAGGGGGTGACGACCAACTGAAACACCTCCCACGGGTGCATGCCCCGCAGATATGGCTGCCACATACACCTTAAGAGTGGCGGGGGTCACTCCCTCAGAAAAACGACTCTGAAAAAACTCAAGCACTGAACCAATGGGGCAATAGACTGGATCCAGAATGCGTTGTCTACACCAAGAGGCAAAAAGTCTCCACTTGAAAGCATACAAGCGTCTTGTGGAGGGAGCCCTAGAATTAATAATAGTGTCGGTAATCTCAGCCGAGAGACCGGAACACATTAGCGCACTCCGCTCAGGGGCCACACCCATAACCTCCATAATTCCGGTCGAGGATGCCAAATCATGCTTGTGTCAACGGATCGTGTCTGAGGGGTACCTCCCAAGGAGGGCCGGCTAGCAGACTGACTAAGTCCGAGAACCACGACTGGGTGGGCCACCAGCAGCAAGTGTTCCACTCTGTCTGATCGTACTCTGAACAGAATTACTGGGATGGTTGATTACTTAGATCGATGGTTACAAAGCAATCTTCGGATTGGATCTGAGACCGAATGGACTTTACTGTTAGCATCTTGAACTTGCTCACTCGGAGCACAAGATTTAAATGACGCAAGTCCGAAATCAGACGTAAACCACCATCTTTTTTGGGCACTACAAAATACCGGCTGTAAAAGCCTGACTCCATTTGAGTGGGGTATATCTCCTCTATAGCCCCTTTCTCTAGGAGTGACACGATCGCCTGACTCAAAATCGAGGCCTCCCCAGGACGTATCGTCGTAGGAAGAACCCTGCTGAAAGGAGGTGGCCCTTTCCGAAATTGGATGGTGTAACAGTGTCGAATGGTGCATAAGTACCCATTGTGAGACGTCGGGCAGGCGTCTCCACGCGGCCCAATAGCCTGCTAGGGGCTTTAGTCGCTCTACGTTTGGCAACAGTTGAAGTACAGGTGCCGAGACATCTCCTGATTGCGGAGAGCTGCTGGCGTGGGGCTATCGCACTTGATGAAATCTTCATCTGATTTTCCTGCATAGGGCCCCGAAGCACCTGAGTGGCGGGAAACTCTATAACAGGAAGACCTCCAAATGCCCTGTCTGGCTGGCCCACCACCCCAAGAGTGGGGGCTTTGAAGGCCGTCATAAATGAGCCATGCTCGCATGACTCTTGGGCTTTCTCTCGAACTCTGAAGGCTGGAAAGCGCAGAGTATCTGAGGAAGTGCTCGTCGTAGGGACTTGACCTAAAACTGCCCGAGGGCGCAGTATGCGGTGGGACCGTTAAGATCTGAGCCGGGAGGCCACAATGAGAGAGGTGAATACGCTTGCGCGGTTCGTCCAAACTCTCTAAAAGAGGGCCTGGCCTCTGAAGACAAGCAAAGAAATCAGGAACTGCTATTAGGAGCCTGAGAACGAGAGGCCTTGGCCGTTGAACTCAGGTCTATCTGCTTGCGTTGCCGTGGGTGAGCAGGTGGGCGAGACCTAGGACCCCAGTCCTTATGAGGGGGTAACATAGGTGATGGCTCACACCGCTGGACCTCGCGAGGGCACTGCAAAGAGGATGAGCGTGAACGAGCCGTAGGTGGTTGACACTCCACTTCCCTAGCCCTGCGCGGGATGAGCTGACGAAACGTGGCAGACTGCGGTTTCGCTGCCCGGAATTTTTCCACGACAGTCGTGACCGAATTCCCGAACAAACCGTCATTAGAAATGGGGGTGTCCAAAAGAACGGTTCTGTCCTTTTCCTTAATATCAGTGAGAGTGAGCCAAAGGTGGCGCTCAACTGACACCAAACCTGCCATGGACCTGCCCACTGCTTGAGCCGTGTGCTTGGTAGCCCTAAGCGCCAAGTCCGTAGCTCGCCTGGGCTCTTTAACAGCCTCCAGGGTCAGGCCTTCCCCCTCATCCAGCTCCTTAAGCACATCTGCTTGATAAGCCTGGAGTACACCCATAGAATGAAGCACAGCGGCTATGTAAGATTTCCCGACCAAAGCGGACATAATCCTACACAGCTTGGACGGCAACAGGGGGCGTGACTTCCAAGACGGAGCCGAGTTCGGCGCGAGATGTGCCGCGAGAGTCTCTTCTACAGCCGGCATCGCCGTGTAGCCGTGTTCCGCCATTTTGGAAACCTTGGCGAAATCAGCGGCAGCGGGATTGGTAATACACGCCGAAAAAGGTTGTTTCCAAGACCTCAAAACCTCATGGTGGAGGTCTTGGAAGAAAGGGAGAGGCCTACGGGGCTGAGACAGAGTGCGGCTAGACAAAAATCGGTCGTCCAGTTTCGACTGGGCCTGATTTTGCGCCGGCTCGCTATCCCACTCTAACCCCAGCTTGTCCACAGCGCGCGTCACAACATCTAACAGTTCACTGTAAGATGGGGAGGTGCGTTTCTCCTGTCCGCTCGGAGGGAGAGAACTGCACGTTTCAGCCAATAAATCCTCCGAATCGGAGGCCGCTGTGGACAGCACGTCTTCGCCATACGGTTCACAATCGAAAGACATCGCATCACGAGCTTCCGTGGTAGGCCGCAAATCATCGTTGACAAAGACAACGGGCTCTGCGCAGCGCTCTTTGAGCACTTGCACGTGGACTGGAGAGAGCGAGAGGAAGGGAGAAAACTCCATCGTCTCACTCTCCATGAGCCCCGGCTCGCATGCGTTACCCCAAGCGACCGTCTCGTGTGGCGCCTCGGCAAACGCAGAAACGGGATGGCGGGGGTTAAACGTAAGGCCTACTTTCTTAGAGAAGACCGCGAGCCTCGAGCGCAATACTTTTAGCCGCAGGGTATCACAATGTCGACAGTCAGAAAGGCCACTAAGTGCCGCTTGAGCGTGTTGTAGGCCCAAACATTGCACGCACCTGTTATGAGTGTCTCCTCCTGCGATAAACCTGTCACACGGCTCGACGCATCTCCTGTTGCTCATCGTGTCTGCTGAAGAGGAGTAAACTGCTCTTTGAAGGAAAAATAGCTGAAAACACGACGAAAAAAACGCTTTCCTACGGGCGACAGATGATTCGCTTCCTGAAGGAAATGAAATCTGATGAAATAGCGCGCAGCACGCTGATATAGCTTACGCGTAGGGGGCGGTGCTAAGTGCTATTTGGCCAATGAATTGGCGTGACGGTATAAGGGCTTCAGACATTCGTCACACCGACATCGTTGCCGTAGCGATGATGTCATCGCAGCATTGAAGTGAACCTATGAGAGGGAACACCAACAACACCATAATAGCTACACAGCAATACACTTAAAGGTGCAGTATGTAATATCGACAGCTACCAGTTGAAATGGATACTGCAGTCCAAATTCAAAATATTGGAGAGAGTTGTTTCTCCCACCACCTCCTCCTCAAACTCGACACACACACATGGGTTGCCAGATTAAGGACACGCAACAGGAATGAGCGCAGTTGACGGTGGAAGGCGACGAGCCTTACACTGTAAGTTAATAAGTCAATTTATCCTCCTTTTAATATGCCTGTGCTCATAGAGCTTTTTAGATGGATGCCAAGGCTTTTTTTCGGTGGATAGAATGTTTTTTTTAGGTTACGATCTCTGACCAAGTTCGTTTACTTGCTTCCATTGCTGCAATGCGCTTTGTTTTCCACCTACTGGCAACCCAGGGTGTCGAAGTACTATTGTACAGTACTATTGGGTAAATTGGAAGTTGGTGGAATCACACAGACCATAACAAAAACAGACTTTCTGCCACAGATTGTATATTTTCAAAAGTAGAATAACTACATTGACTTTCATAGAAATAAGTATGTGAACTTAGCATGTTTCCTAAATATCTGCAAACATATTATTGCATTTTAATGCTTTAGTAAGGTCATAAAATTACATACTGCACCTTTAACACACCAGGCAACAGATAAAAATATGCATATGCAATATGCAGTACTCATATCTTTTCTGCAGTGAATGTAAATGGTTATGAGGTTGTTATTTGACTGATTTGACTGGCTGTTATTTTGAACAAATAGTGTGAATTGTCAGGCTGTAAATCAGAATAGTTTTTTTCTTTTTTCACACTAGAAGTGTGTCATCTATACCCCTCTTAATGCACGCTCAGAACACAGGAAACTGTCTGCTCTAAGTGTGTGGTCTGAGCTACTGTGTTTTTCACAGACTTCCTTCATAAAGACATACAGTAGCTCTGTTTTACTTTGATAGCTATGATTGGATGTAGATAAGACAGGAGACAAACTTTGGTGTCGAATACGTTTTCGGTTTTGTGTAATGCTTCCACTACGTCATGCAACCACACATCCACAAAGATACTGTCTCTGAGAACTGCTGGGAGTTGTGAATTATTTAATTTGCATTCACTTCATTCTTATTTTCCAGTGCAATGAAAGCATGCCACCTCCACATGCTGACACTCTACTTTGCAGCTGAGAACATGAAAGACATGAACAAGTGAGTGTGAAAAGACACAAAAAGAATTTGTGTTTGTAAATGTGGTCAGAGATAAAGTGCTTGCTGATCTACACTTATGAAAAAAAACCCTACCTTTTTTAGTCATGTAGCACTTACTCATACATGTGAAGTGTGTGGGTCTGGTATTTGGCCCAACGTGACATGTTTGCATTGCAGTGTGGCAGGCTGCTTTGACACCTCACTGTGACCAAAGCTGTCTGCAGCACACCACGCAATTGAGCATGTTTGATGAAAACACAGGGTTTTGCAGACATCCAGTACTAAAAATAGTTACTACTAGTTAGTAATAGGAGTTTGGACTTTCGCTGGTAGAATGTGAATAAAATTTTAAGTTGAATTTCTTATTATAATGTGTAAATAAGTGTAAACAAGTCTGTATACAGTACATTATCTAATCTCATGAACACTTCAATTGTAAATTAGCCTCAAAAATGTGTATATAAAGTGTAACAGAGTTGTCTGTGGTGTGAGCGAACTACTCCTTTATAGTGAATGGCTTAAATTTCAGTTGGACTCTTCCTAGCAAAGCTTTTGAATGGCTTCAGAATACCTGAGTTTACCACATAATTTGTATGGACTAGTTTCTACAACACTATAATGGTGCGTGACAGATGTGTTTACTACTTTTTAAATGTTTTTGTATGGAAAAGAGCAGCCTGAGATTGTTCAAAATATCTCCTTTTTGTTCCATGGAACAACACAAGTGTGAGTAAAAGATGAAAAGATGACATTTCTTTTTTTGTAAACCATTCCTGTAAAGGTTTATTGAAACATACTGAAATAAACCTGTGAGTGGAAAAAAACATTGAGAGAAAGCTGTGGGTGTGCTGCTATTAAACTGTGGGCAGAGACATACACACATGATGATCCATTACAATTATTCCACAGATCTGATGAGGGTAGATTTACCGTAATTAATGTTCTTTTTAATCTAGATGGCTGGCTAAACTTACCCAGGCTTCAAATGAACCTGCGCCCACAGACTCAACCGATGGAGGTAAAGATTCACACCACACATGCATACAGAAACCCGGTTAATACAGAGTGTCTATTTCAGTCCACTTCACGTCTCATCAAAGCCAAACCTGACACTTTAATAGCTGCATTAATCTGGTATTGAGACTGTGATTGTGTGACTATAGAGTGCTACAGTGAGGAGAGTGACGATGAGGATGAAGCAGACACCGCTGAGATGTGTGCAGAGGTCATGGATCAGCTGACCCCCGGCTCTCTGCATGTGAGTAACCGACATGCTCATTTAAACAGACCCATAACTATAAGTTAAGTCAGCATTTAACTCTTCTATTCATTGTGGTTTATATGTGCTATTAATACCTGGTGAATAAGAAAATGGGTCACACAGTGGTTTGAAAAAAAAAATACATTGGCCAGATATATGTCTTTATTTGATTCGTCTTTTTTTTTTTTTTGGAAAGAAATTAATACTTTTATTTAGCAAAGATGCATTAAATTGATCCAAAATTACAGTAGATCTCCATTTTTTAAATAAATGTTAATTACTATTCATCAAAGAATCTTGAAACAAAAAAAGATCATAGTTTCCACAAAAATATTAAGTAGAACCAATGCTTTCAACAGAAATGTTTCTTGAGCAGCAAATCATATAGAATGATTTCTGAAGGATCATGTGACACTGAAGCCTGGAGTAATGATGTTGACAATTCCGATTTAGCAGGAATAAATATATTAAAATATATTATATAATAGTTAGTGCTGTCAAACGATTAATCGCATCCAAAATAAAGGTTTTTGTTTACATAATATATGTGTGTATACTGTGTATATTTATTATGTATATATAAATACAAACACATGCATGTATATATTTAAGAAAAATGTTATGTTTATATATTAAATGTTTTTATATATAATATAAAATATAAGAATATAAATATATAAATGTAATTTTTAACTTTTATTTTGAATGCGATTATCGCGATTAATCATTTGACAGCACTAATAAAATAGAAATTTTTATGTATATTAAAATGGGATTTTTTATTTAAATATTTCACAATATTACATTTTTAGCTGTATTTTTGATCAAATAAATACAGTCTTGGTGAGCATTAGAAATTTCTTTCAAAACAAGTTTCTTTCACACAAGTTCCTTTTTAAAAACGGAATTTCTTTGAGATTTTGAAGGATTGATGTTATATTTGTGTGTGGATGTTTCAGGGTTGTCTCCCGCCTCCCCGCACCTCTTCCTCTCCATGTCAGGACTCGTTCCGCACAGAGACTCAAAGTGCAGACAGTGAGTCGTGGCAGGAGATCAGCTCAGAGGAAGACCCCATCCGCAAAATACAGGAGTTCAAAGGGAATGACTGTGAGTGAGCGCTGGAATGAGATCTTTTAACCTTATGAGAGTGTTGCATGGGAAATGTCTGAAATAAAAAAAAAACATGTTAAAGGGATAGTTCACCCAAAATGAAACCTGTCATCAGTTATTCATCCTCATTTCGTTCCAAAGCCATAAGATTTTCATTCATCTTCAAAACACTAATGAAGATATTTTTAACGAAACCTGAGAGATTTCTGTCCCTTCACCCAAAGCTTCAAAATGTTCATGTATAGATGCTGATTCTAAAAATGTTTCCATTGGAAAAGTCATGGAAACTCATTGCTCATAAAGTGTGCTAATCCTGTAAATTGGTTCGTAACCAAATACTCTTGTAATATTCTTTCATCAGGCCCCCCGTCTGATGAGATGGAGATGCTGTATCTTCACCTCAAGCAGGTGAGGCTGTCCCCCACAGGAGCCCTGCAGCCAACTACCAAACGTGACTTCAGGTCCTCCTTCATCAGACGCTGCAAGAATGAGAGCATTAATGAGAAACTGCACCTGATTCGAGCTTTAAACAGCACTTTAAAGGTGAGTTTGACATTGGTGTGGTCATTCAAAGGTTAGAAGTGTCCTGTTTGAGTGTTTGTCCAGAAAGAGTTGATCTAAATAGGGAACCAGTAAACTGCTAAAATTGTCAAGAAACAGCCAGAAACCGGTGTACCATTTATCTTTATTAAACTAGAATTTATTTCATCATGTTGTGTTGCTTCATAAGTATATATTCAGGGTTTCTGCGGGTCTTAAAAGTCTTAGTTCGCCCTTCCATAAATGATGGCCTTAAAATGTCTTAAATTCAAGTCATGGCATTAAATGTTGCATGCACTGTTAAAAATTAATATATTCCTCAGTATTGTCTTGTTTTCTAATACAAATATCTTAACATCTTAAATCAAGATACGTTTACTTAAGGTGCAAAATGAAGAGATGAAGTCTTGTTTCCTGGGAAATTGAACACAATTAAGTGAGTTTTTGCCCAAAACATGAATAAATCGTGATGAAAACTTTTCCTTTTTAATGAAGTTGATTTTCTGAGCCCAAACATTGGCAGGCATTTTTCCTTGTTTTAATCAAAAACTCACTTCATTTTGCTTCTCAAGTAAATGTGTCTTGATTTAGGAATCTTCAGACATTTGCACTGGAAAACAAAACAAAACAAATCTGAGGAAGAACATCATTTTTTTGCAGTGTGATCAGAAGTTACAGTAAGTTATTGCCATATTCTAGTGGTTGGGACCCTGATATTGCAATGCATTATGTTGAGAAATAGCAGAAAACATTTTGCAAATGCACTATAAACCTGAAATCTAAAGTTTAATACTGCAGTAAAGCCGTGATCAATTTTATGATCATGATGTAGTTGGATAGCATGTAATACATGTTGGTGCATTGTGAAGTTGTGTCCTCTTCTCGTTAGTGCAGTCTTGTCTAACTGTTTAAGTCTATTTCACTTCCTCTATAGTGCTTTAAAGTAGAATATTATCTGTGGTCTGTGCTGTGAAATCAAGGGAAGCTACACTGACTCACTCTGCTTTGCATTATGTACAGTCGGAGGCAGGTGGTATTTATAATTGAGAGGGGAGGGGGATGTTTGCATCCTAGGAAGCGTTTGATTGGACAGAATCTCTCCAGTGCATTGTGACTCATCAGACTATATAATATATAAAGAAACTTGGGGGCGAGTCAATTATTTCTGCCCATAGACCTTAAGTTGTGTTCTCTTCCAGTTGCAATACTTTACAAAACCACAAAACTGTGTCAACATGAGACTAGTCTGATAAATGCTTACTAACCTAGTCGGTGTCATTTTTATCTATAAATAACACTTTAGTTACACTTACAGCTTTCAGCTTTGTTGTCATGTTGACATAAGTTCTGCACAAGGATACTGAGATAAGAGTTGAGGTAACGTGATTGTTGTTTATATGGAGCTGAACATGTAGTTTTCAAGGCTGTTGTCTTGAATCAGCTAAGGAACATAAACTTGTCTCCTTACTGCTGCCTTCATATGTTCATACGGTAGTTAAAACCAGCTAGAAACAGTGTAACCAGAACAGGTGTTTGACATCACGTCTCTGTTGACATGCATAAGTATTTTATATCAAGTTAAAATAATTTTATATCCAGAGATGGATTCATATACTTCTAGACAATCTAGAACAGCTGGTATTGAAGAAATTGGATTTTCAATAAATAATAATATGGCAATCTTGTGACAATTTCCCCCCTCATCAACTATTCCTTGTATATGATGGTTGCACCTTATGCTCTCAGCCAATGGTTCAATGCTTAGAGCGAATGGCATCTCCCTGTCTTGTTCCCCTCCCAAGATCAAAGAACTCTGAACAGTGTCCGTTCACCCTAACTCTTGATTTAGGATTAGGGATGTAACGGTATGAAAATTTCTTATCATGATTATAGTGACCAAAATGATCATGGTTATCAGTATTATCACGGTATTGTTAAAATGTGCTGGAGATGTTCAAAAAGTACCGACACATAAATCACTTCACCAAGTTTTATATTTAAAAATCAACAAACAACAAATAAAATGACATTTTGTTTGCATAATCACTAAAACAATAACATTACCAATATAATTCTAGATAACTTATCTGAATTGTTTAAATGTGTAGAATCCACATAAGCTTGTTTTTCATCAACCGGTCAAAATTTACAGCAGGACATGCAAATTCGGTCCGTTTTTGGCCAGACAGAAACTGCAGGCAAGCTGAATGTAAATATGAGTCTCTGTAAATCCACTCGCTGACAGCAGGTGGCGCTTATGGAAAAGCTGTTTCCCGTAAACTCCATGGACAAAGCAGTATTGCAATTAAGAACACCACAGTATTTATTTATCGTGAGGTGTTCAAATCGCGGTAATCTAATATGGTTTTAATGATAATCAAAATATGAAACGGTAACACTAACCGTCGGGAATTTTATCATGATTTATCGTCAAACCGGTAATCGTTACATCCCTATTTAGGATTAGGATCAAATATTTGTATCCATCTTATAAATGTGTCATGAAACCCCATGTATGCCAGCATTTGTTTTAAATATGTCCAATCCAATCTATCAAACGCCTTTTCCCCATCTAAACTTAGTAACATTGAGGGAACCTTTCTTTTTCCTGCAATGATCTGTATGTTTAGAGCTCTCCTAATATTGTCAGTATGAATCCTGTCTGGTCTGGCTTCACTAACTTTCTAATATGTGTTTGAATCCTCTCTGCTAAAATTGAAGTTAAAATGTTTAGGTCCTGGCAGAGAAGGCTTATGGGCCTATAACCTGTACACTGAGTGGGGTCTTTGCCGGCTTTATGGATAACTGTTATTACTGCCTCAGCCCATGACTTTGGAGGATTTCCCTTCTCTGATGCGTAATTATACATTCGACACAGAATTGGGGTTAATTCATTTATGAAAGCTTTATAAAATTCTCCAGGGAAGCCATCTACTCCCGGCGACTTACTATTTTTGAGTTTGCCAATACTTTTCTTAATTTTTTCCTCTGTAATGGGACTGACCATTACTTCAGACTCCTCATCTGTTAGTCTATTCAGTTTAACAGAATCCAGAATTTTTTTATTTATTTTTTTCATCCTTATTTGACTCTTCATCCCCTTCATATCGTTTTTTTGTACTGATCTTTAAATGCATCTGCAATTTGTTTAGGTTGTGGTGTTATAATGCCTGTACATGGATGTCTGATTTTCAGGGACAACTCTACTAGACTGGACTTTACATAGTTGAAAAGCAAGCAGCCGGCTTGCTCTATTACCAAATTCATAATATTTTCTGCTTGTATATCTTAGAGCACCCTCATCTAGTCATCTAATTTCTGTCTATTATGTTTTAATAGATCTAGAGAGTTTTTATTTCCATTTTTTTTTTGTGTTCGTATTCTAACCTTTTTATTTCTTTCTCCATTTCCAATTGTTTAAGTTCCCTTTGCTTTTTTATTCTGGATGTAAGTGCAGTAATCTTTCCCCTTATTACCCACAACACCGAAGGAGAGACCGATCCATTATCATTTATTTTACTGTTTAACTGTTTATGTCGCCCCAAATTTAGTTTAAAAATATAACAGGGCTATGATCTGACAGAGTACAATCTTAAAAATAAAGGTGCTTCAAAAGGTTCTTCACAGCGATGCCATAGAAGAACAATTTTTGGTTCCACAAAGAACCATTCAGCCAAAGGTCCATCTCTTTCTTACCTTTTTACAATCTGGAGAACCTTCTTTCACCACAGAGAACCTTTTGTGAAACGTAAAGGTTCTTTATGGAACAATTATGGACAAAAAGGTTCTTCTATGGCATCGTGAAGCACCTTTATTTTTAAGAGTGTAATGGGCTCTATATTGCACTCCACTACTCTATGCAATTCTGTTTTTGAAATGCAGAAAAAAAAATCCAGTCTAGAATAGCTTCCATGTGTTTGTGACATTTTCTTTTGGGTGGAGATATCTCCAAATGTCAATCAACCCCAGCTCATTCATCATCCCTAAAACTGTATTTGTTTTACGTGATTGGGGTCTTTTTTTCTATTGGCAACCTGTCCATGTACAGGTTTAAGACACAATTGAAGTCTCCAACTATCACTAAAATTCCCCCTGCTTTTCCTGCCACAATTGAGGAGATTTTCTTTAAAAAATATGGGCAATCTTAATTTGGTGCATATAGGTTTAAAAACGTTATTCTAATACCCCCAACTGTCCCCACAACCATGACACATCTGACATTTTTATCCTCAATCAATTTTTCATCTGTGAAATGGACAGCCTTACTAATAAGAATGGCAACCCCCCTTTTCTCCCCCCACCATATGATACGCTAAAAACCTGATCCACCCATTCTCTTTTCAACTTTAGATGTTCTTTGTCTGAGAGATGAGTCTCCTGTAACATGGCAGCACCACACTTTAATGTCTTAAGCTGATTCAGTATTTTTGTCCTCTTCACAGGGCTACCTATTGCATTTACATTGTAACTAACACAGGCTAAACTTTCCATGGTTATTAATAAAAGGAAATGCCTTCATATATTGCCACTTTGGGCTGGTCACAAACCAAAAAGTGAGTCTATTTAAGTATACACTTAAAGCATTAACGCGTTATCATCACAAACGGATCATGTGACACTGAAGACTAATAATGATGCTGAACATTCAGCTTTGCTTCACAGGAATAAATTACATTTTTAAATATATTTGAATAGAAAAGTTATTTCAGATTGTAATAATTGTTCACAATATTACAGTATCTTTTGATCAAACAATTGCAGCCTTGGTGACAATAAGAGACTTCATTAAAAATCATGTTTCCAAACTTTTGACTGTTGATTACCTAGAATTCCTGTTCGTTATTTGAAGTCTATAGACACTAGATGGCAGTATTGATGAGACAAAAACATAGCAGCTTTACTTTAACATTTGGAAGCTGTATTCATAGTTTCAGAAGAATCCATCATATCATTCTGTGTCTGTCTTATTTCAGGCGAAGGAGGCCGATCTGCGGGCCATAGAGCAGGTCTTGAGTGAACCGTCTCTGAGCGCTTGTAAATACAGACAGTGGCGAGATGCTAATGTGCTCCTGCTGCAGGAGATCGGAGAGAAACACAAGAGTGCCGTGGAGCCACAAGCCCAGGAACCTCAGCCCCAGCGCCAGTCACTCTTCAGCCCGAACACTGCGCTCCCTGCCGTCCCGGTGTACACAGAGACCAGCCTGTGAAGACGAGACGATGATCAACGAGAAAAAAACAAACCGAAACAGATGTGTGCTGTGTGAAGACGACCACAGGGCCTGTACGACGCCGACAGGAACACAAACAGAGCGGGAAACATCAAGGGCTGGCTTCCTGGACACAAATGAAGCTTCTCTGAAACACTTCAAACAGTACTAGCCTGCAAAAGCACATCATGGAGCTGAGAGAAATGACCTCAATGTTGACTCGTTTGATATCAGTTTTCTCTGAATTTGAGCACAGAAGAGCCTAACTTGTGTGTCACAGGACAAGAAACCCAAGTTCAGTCATAACTCATTTCCGAGACCTGTAGTTCAGAATAATTGTAACACATGTATAAATACTAACGGATGTATTTCTTGTCAGTTTTGTTCACATCATTCAGTGTTTGGATAAAGAAGGTTGCAAACATGTGTTTGTAGCCGTTCTGTAATGCGTAACTAGTTAAACTGTTGTTTTGTAGGGAATTTGCTTTTATGAATCACTCATGGATTTATAACAACATTGGGATAAGATGTGTTGTAACTTTTTAATGCAGTCTATACATGATTTTCACCAAATTCTGACAGCACACTCTTGCATCTCGTTCAGCCCTTGTGCCTGTTACCAAACCACTCCATTTCACACGTACTAGACACACAAATTCTATTCTTAAACTTGCTTGTATTTGATCGTTTTAGGAGTGGAGACTTGCTTTACCTGTTTTTAACACGACGGTCCCTTTTAGATGTACATATTTTAGCATTTTACAACTGGAAATTAATGTCTTGGGGTGTTGTACATTTTTGTATAAATGTCTGATTTAACTGTATAAATGTTTACTTGATATTTTTTAAGTAATTCATGCTGAAGGTGTGCCAAAGGAAATAAAAAATGGCTGTTTAATATTTTCTTTCAAGGTTGTGTTGCCTATTTGTGTGTATTTGAGAAACTGGAGTGCTCAGCATGTTTAGACCCCATTTAACCACTTATAAACCGCTTATGCTGGCAGTTACTTTGCTATGACACCTGTGTGAACTTGACTTCATACGAAAATCACTTTGACACCAGTTGCATAGAGGTCGATGTTAGTTCTGAGAAAGCATCATTTATGTGAAAATGTATCGGTTGTCAGTTTCTAAATCCAATTTAACTAATTTTTGTTTTAGAAACTTCAGCTTATATTGTATTACATAGAATGCACTTTGTGTTCGGTTTTAAAGTAATTATTTAAAAAAAAAAAAAGAAAGTATGTGATTTTGGATGTAGTCCCACTAGACTAAAAGCCACTAAAAAGCCACGATTTGCTTGTTTTCTTACTGGTGGAAATTTATTTTCTTTTGGATGCATAGTAAAGTGGTACGCCAGTATTGTGACATGCTAAATTGTGTCTTCATAGCACACACCCCTTTTGTTATCTCGCCAGTCAAATGTTGCAATCATATAGAAATGTTAGCATTTAGCAAATAAATTCTTTATTTTCTTAACTTGAAGGTTTGTACATTTACAAACTGCTATATAGAAAAGAATCTTTTGACCCCACATTCATCACCATTTTTATTTAAGTGGAAAAGTCTGTCACAAACTCCTCCTCTTGTGTTGCACAAGGGCTTGTGGGTAATCATAGCCCGAACTGAGTACAACAGAGCCTGGCCACTTTTTCAGCAGCCTTGGTTCCACAAGTATTTTTCCCAAAGGGATTTTTCAAGAAGTCTTTGTTAAAAAGCTAAAAGCCATGAACCAGATCAACCAGCTTTGCGGTGAATCAGAACATTTCCACAACTTTGATTTGATGTGTTTGAAAATAGAACAAAAAACGAGACTTACAAGACGCAGATAAACATCACATTTTCATTTTGGGGTGAACTATCCCTTTAACAGCTTTAATGAGGGAAAGAGCTGCAATCCCATGATGCATTGTGAATGACATGAAAAACACAAAACTGCAGTATTGATTCAAGAATGTTGATTATGAAAAGAAACACTATGTTTTACATTTATTGCAAAATATGCATATTATGCATACAAATATTTAAGTAGTTTTTAGAGTTTAGGGACACTGACTATCAGGTCATTTGTAGTGCTTCATGCGCGTATGCAGGCGATTCTCAGTCAATTCTCTGATTGGTGGAAATTTCTTTGTAGAATCATAGGTAATGTAGTTTTTCACCAGTTGAAATAATGTGGGCTGATGGCTTTACCAAAAGCATATACCATCGATTAACCACCTCTGTATATTTTTAATGGTTTGCTGTTCAAAATCATTTTCCCTATGGAGAAAATGAATGGGATTTTGTAACTTTTGCACTCTATAGTAAGAACAGATGTAGGCTACACTTCAAAAATCCACCAGAAAAAGTAAAAACAGCAGCTCTAGCATACTTTTTAAATTCACTATGATTTGGGGTGCACTAATACTATTACAAGCTATTTAGAATGGAGAGTATGTGAACTGGGGTGCAAACAGGCCAGTGTAAAGAGGCAGCCTGAAAACGGGTTATTGTTTCTCGTGAGGTGAAGAGAGGGTAAACTCATGTCTCCTGGGCTCAAAATAACAATGTTCCTGTCTATTTACGCGACAGACAGCGGTTTAACACACAGCAGAGGTCAGGCAGGAGGCAAGACACTCACTGTAAACAGAAGAAAGTGTCTGTGTTGGACGGAGAATGGAGTACTACAGCATTTTATGTGTCCTGTGAGGCCATATTTCTTCAGAGCGGTCATATGTGGCCTGCTCAATGAAACTTAATGATAGTGTGCTGTCCACAGGTTCATAATGGTGAACGTGAGTGTATTCTTCTGCAATAACCACCGCAGAACCTTCTTAATATGTAATAAACCATAAACATGGAATATTTATATGAAATTAAGTATTAAATTCATTGGTGAGTTCCATTTTTTAACACCTCATGAAACCATTCTGGATACCAATTTCAATAGAAAAGATCAATTAAAAAAAAAGCTACTGAACATATATTCTTTTAAGCTATTGAACTTATTAACTGTTTAATTACTTAATAATAATTTATAAAAAATAATTTATTTATATAAATAATTAAATAACTAATTATTTATAATTATTAACTACTTACATCTCCAGCAATAAGGGAACTGAAAATACTGGAAAAACTGGGATCTAGATATACCATACTACTGTTGTAAGTGTTTTCACCCATTCTTTTCAAAGAAAGGAAGCTATACACAGTTTAGGGTTCAACCATATACTTGAATAACATTTAAGTAGGGGTCACACAAACGAGAGATCTTTAACCATATTGCATGTGTGAAATAACTGGATGATTTTTCACCTCTCCAACCAGTTTAGTGGAAAATAGCAAGATTGAAGGCAGACTGCTCAATCTTATACCAAGAGGGAGCTCGCTCTGGGGGAAGTGACCAATGAGCCAGGTGTCCAAGACTAAAAGCATAGTAATAATACAATACATTAGGCAGGCCTAAACCACCTTTCTCTACAGGCCTCTGTAACTTATTAGAATGTAACCGAGGTCGCTTTCCAACCGTTCCAAATAAAATTCTTACACATTCTTTCAAACTGTTTAAAATAGGAAAGTGGTATTTGTATTGGGAGAGACTGTAGTAGATAATTCAGTTTGGGTGTACAACTCATTTTAATTAGATTGACTTTTCCAGCCATTGATATGTGGAGTGGAGCCCACCTATCCATATCACAGGAAATTTTTGTTATAAAGGGGTCAAAGTTAACTCTTGATAAATCCTTCAAATCCAGGGGGAAATAAAATGCCTGAATATCTAATACCTTAGGCCATTGAAATGTGCCAGTATGAAAATCTGCTGCTGGGCAAAATGCAGTTAGTGCAAGAGCTTCTGATTTAGACCAGTTCATAACCTGAGAACTTAGAGAAAGAGGCAGGGTATAGATCTGCCAGGATCAGAATAACGGAAAGTACCTTAAGTACCTAATTACAAGTTAAAAAATAAATACATTTGTATTGTATGGAGTCAATGTTTAAGTTTCAGCTAAATATAGCATCGTAACATACAAGCAAACAGTCAGTAATACAGAAGCACAAAGAAACACATTACAAGCAATAATAAACGAAAAGTGCCTTCAGCTTTTTTCTCTTTTTTTTCTTCCCCCTCAGCATTATTACTCTTTGATTGTTGGATCTAATAGAACTAGGCATCATTCACACTAATGCACAGATCGATTTTAACATATCAGATATTTTGTCCCATCTGTTTACAACACCTTAGGACATAACTGTGTTTACATCATAAAAATCTTGAGTTAAAAAGTTTTATTTTTTGTATAAATATTTAGTGAATATATATTTTTTTGCATTTTATTTATTTATTGCATTACATATGGTTAACTAATATTACTCAGTACTTAAATATATTATTATACTGTAACAAGGACGCCTACAAATAAAATATAACTGCATAATTTGTATTGTAACCTTATTTTGGAAGAATGTGGATAGAGACGGACATCAACGTTCCCTTTCATTTTTGTTCTTGCTTTCTCTATTAGGTGGACATTTTGGTTGCCTGAGCAACAATATTCTTTATACCAGACCTGTACAGGTTACATCATGTAGTAACTTCAAAGTGCCATTTCTGTTTGATTTTAACACTTAAAATAAGGCAAAGGCTGTTTGCACCTCAGTGGCGTAGCCTACATTATACAGCCTGATTATCACAAGGACATATAGGCCTAATAAAGGCCTATTAGGCACTTTCTTTCCACATTTTGGGTATTTTCTTTATTTTTAAAATAAATGCTTCTGTAATATATGATAAAAAGAAAAGAATAGGATTGGAAAAAGGCAGATTCAAACTCATGTCGGTCACAATTCAAAACTATATCTGCTTTTCTTTCCCCACTGCTCCTGTTACCAGATACATTTCTTTTGTAATTATGTCCGGCTCAACCAGACAATAGCAGAATTAGTATTAGTAAACAGCCTAAGCTAACAAGGCAGGCTATTTGCACTTAATGTAAATGGAAACTCTGTTAAAATGACTTATGCCATCCATACAGCATACGACTTTCAAAGTTATTGGATGGCTGTTCTTTTCACACTACACAACTGTATAGCAACATTAGAAGGTATTCATGAAAGTAAATCTAATTCTGATCATGAGGCTCTCTTCTCTGACATTTCCCAGTTTCACGTTCCAGTACATGCCCAGTTCAAACCGAGCTCCACAAACTAAACCAGAGCTTCATGTATGTACTACTGCATATGTGCTTCCTCCATTCTGTTTCTGTGGATGTGACATTGGCTCCTGCATTGGACTGCTGAAGGTAGCAAACCTGGTTTTGGAGAGATGCTGAGGTTCCTGTGCATTCCTCAGAGGGAATGTGGTTTTGAGCTGTGACTCACTGTAACCCACAGCGCAGCAAACTCACTACTCATTCTTCTGGTTTGACTCATAATAGAATATAAGAGAATCCGTTGCTCATTCTAACTAAAATATAAAAGCCTGTGACGGGTTTGTTCGTTTTCCAGGGAACTGTTGTTGAAGCTCTGTAATTATATGGGAAGAGTTCCATGGTTAAGGGTGAGACTCCATATAGCATACTTCCTATAATATTCCCTCTTCCCATGAACATTTGTCTCTAGCTGTGTGTGTTCCATAATACACTTTTCAGTTGTTCCCAATGTAAAATTCACTCTGACTAGGCACAGAATTTAACAATTCTGGTTCATATTCTGGATTCACTTACCATTAATGAGACCATACTCTGTTCTGAATGTGTAACTTTAACTAGATCATATGAACAACCCATCAGTTATGAGTCAGTTGTTGTGTTCTAAATGATATGCTACTCACTGTGCACCTCTACTATACACTATGAATGTAAATCTACTGTAACTACACTATACTAAACACTATGGACCTAATCTAGAAGGTAGTGTCATCTCAAAGACTTTAGAAAAGTAGTGTCATCTCAAATGGATCAAATCAATTTTTTTTACAACATGGAAGCAGTCAAACGGGTTGTCAGTTGAAGGAAATGATTTCAAACACAAGTGATGTCTTGCCACTACACACTTAGCCCTTCCCCTTCCTCTACATAGGGAACACTGAAAAAAAAATGGTAACGTAATTTAACTGGTTTTATTCAAGTCACAAATATCCTTTAACATCACTGAATCAACTGAAATTCATTAATATGTAACAACAAAACTACCTTTATGGGATACATCAGGTACAAAAGGCTACTTTGACTTTTTTCACTTAGTTTTTTCCAGTTTTATTCCAACCTATTCTATTCTTAAGAGACACATTTGAGTCTTTTTGACCGATTCATTAAAAAAACCAATTCCAAAGAATCATTCATTTGGGAACCTGATTGCTCTTTTTTTTATTTTCTCAGTGCAGACAGTGAAGACAACACAATATGAAGATTTGATATCAATTTATTGTGTTTGTTTTGTTTTGTCTTTCTTATCACAATCAATATTTCAATGCCAGATTTACTAAGGGAAAATGTGCGTGAGACCGCAATTCCATAAAAGCGCCATTGGGAGTGGAAAGTTCTGCTGGTGATCTACATTACAGACAAATGTGCAAATAATTTCCATAATGACCAATACAGTCTACCAAAAGCAGCGCAAATTAGCAACTGTCACAGCTGCAAAATGGGTTAAGACATGTGCCGCAAATACCAGTAAACTGACTACCACAAATCTTTATTTAAATACTCTCCTTCCATAAAATTTGCGTCTGTAAGGGAATCTCTTACAAATGCTTATGCAATAAGGACAGCTGAAAAAATATGCCTTTTCATTTCTAGTTTTTCACTGCATGTCTTTAGTAAATTCTGTCAGTTGTTTTGCAATGCCAAAAGAGGGTTTGCATTGGTGCTGTTAGTAAATCTGGCCCTAAGTGCCTACATAAGAAACTGTTTGTACAAGAAAGTTTAGATACACAATCACATTACATTTAATCATTTAGCAGATGCTTTTATCCAAAGCGACTTACAAATGAGGACAATAGAAGCAATCAAACCAACAACAGAGCAAACATATGTAAGTGCTGTGACAAGTTTCAGTTAGTCTAATGCTGTACACATAGCAAGTTTTATTTTTATTTTTTTTAATAAATAAAAAGAAAACACGTACATAGAATAGAAAAAGAATAGAGAACGCTAGTGTTATAAGGTCATTTTTTGTTTTGTTTTGTTTTATAATAAATATAAAGAAAACAAGTAGATAGAATAGAAATAGAATAGAGAACGGTAGTGTTAGAGGGTCAGCGTTTTTTTAATAAATAAAAAGAAAAGTAGGTAGAATAGAAATAGAATAGAGAGTACAAGTGTTAGTGGGTCAAGCTTTTTTTTTTTAACAAGGAATTTCTACTGCTGCTGAAAAAAATTATTGTGTGCATGTGAAAGTCTCAGGTTTTTGATGTATGAGATGTCATTTAAGGTGATGTGTACAATTCAGACCATCAACTCACTGAAATTCAGTTGACTATAGTGTAAATTTAGTAGCGATTGTGGAAACAAGCTTACATTGAAGAACTGTTAATGGAACCAAACATCATGTTTAGAAAAAAATAAAATAAAATAAAAAACACAAAACTAGCTCTGAATAAGGAACTGGCTCTTGATTCCCACCCTTCTGGGGCCTTTATTAAACTTTTCCTTTAATCTGTCTTCAAATCCCACTGTGCAAACTTCAATCTTCCTTTATCCTCCATGTCAATAAGGCTCATGATGAGTTTCTTTCTGCCTCGGTGGAGTGAAATGAATAGTAATGCTGATTGGTTCGAATCCCATGGGGTCTCTGATGTTGTTTCCATCGCATGATATGATTATATGTCTCTCTGCTCTTGAGATCTCTAACTCAGTAGCGATTGTGGAAACAAGCTTACATTGAAGAACTGTTAATGGAACCAAACATCATGTTTAGAAAAAAATAAAATAAAATAAAAAACACAAAACTAGCTCTGAATAAGGAACTGGCTCTTGATTCCCACCCTTCTGGGGCCTTTATTAAACTTTTCCTTTAATCTGTCTTCAAATCCCACTGTGCAAACTTCAATCTTCCTTTATCCTCCATGTCAATAAGGCTCATGATGAGTTTCTTTCTGCCTCGGTGGAGTGAAATGAATAGTAATGCTGATTGGTTCGAATCCCATGGGGTCTCTGATGTTGTTTCCATCGCATGATATGATTATATGTCTCTCTGCTCTTGAGATCTCTAACTCTCGGGCCCCTCGGCTATGATTCGGTGGTGAGAGCGATCACTGTTGTCATTAACAAGGAGCCTCGAGATGTGAAATGTTGCGCTCAGACTGCAATGCGGGCAAACCGGAGGGGAGGCCGGGGTAATAATGGTGTGTGTAATGATGTTTGTGTGATCAGCGCCCACCGCTAGAGCTGCAGGCTACGACAAAACACACGCGTGTCTGTGTGAATGAGGACGACCCTCTAAACAGACGTGACTTCAATGGAAAAAGAAAGGCAGAGGCGGGAGTAACAATGAACTATTTCAGGCAAAAGACTTACCCAGTCAAGCATAGACAACATGCATCCTAATAGTCTGGCTGGCTAGGTTTGAATCTCTGAGACGAGAGGTCAAAGGGTTGGGAGAGAATTAAACTGCGGAAACTAAATGAGGAGGGGAAATGTTTCAAGATATGAAATGTTGGCAAATAATTCACTGCCTAATATCCCACAATCCTGCATGCATGCATTTCAAAGACTGGTTGAAAGAATAAAAATGGAATTTGAAAGTGACTGGTTAAAAGAAGTATATTTTCTATAAATGCCATTTATCTGACTCCATTTTTACTGATAAATAAGCATGGTAGTCAGTGAGTATTTGCTTGGCTGTGCTTAAAACTCACTTGACTTTGTTGTTGACCATTAACCCTGACAGCAATTCAGTTTCATTAACATTCTTAAAGTTTCCCTATTACGCCATTTTGAATTTTGCCTTTCATGCTGTGTGTATTGTAGCTGTCTGTGAGTCGACGGGAATTCGAATCCCACTTCCGTGACGGCTACACGTCAATGGGGAACACATTTTCATAATGCCCGACTATGTTCTATGTTGGCCGGCTGTGAACAACTTGACTCCGCTCGCAAACACTGTAGCTTGTTCGTGTGGTTAACATCATGTCGAGAAGACGCTGTGTCCTACGCTGTGAAAGTAAATGTATTTTCACTTCCGAATGAAGAGGCTGCAAAGAATCAGTGGTTGACATTCGTTTTTTCAATGATACCACAGCAGTACAGCCCCAATCTTTTATTTTTTTTGTGTTCCCCTAATTTTACTGATGACTGCACAACAGACTGGGCCGTCTGACCAATCAGAGCAGAGTAGGCTCACGGAAAGGAGGGGTTTAGAGAGACTGAATCTTAGAACTGCTTCGTATGAATCATTTACGAATCATTGAGAAATGCAGTGAAATTAAATGTATATTATGAAAAAACTAAAGCGTTTTTTGACCTTGCATGCATGTAAAGCTGTTGTAGGAGACTCCCAAAACAATATTAGGAGCCTTAAAAATGGCATAATAGGAGCACTAGAGGTTTATGTCTTTTTGTGGACAAAACAGTCTGGAATTTGTTTGAGAGAGCTCAAAGTGTCTTGTAGAAATTGAAATCAGGCCTTTCTTGTTAACACATTAGATATCTTAATAAGTGTTTACGCAGATGTGCGGAATGTCCCATCTCTAGACACTCCGCCTTTAAGAACACAAGACAGTGAAGTAATAGATCACAAAATTCAATTGAACACAACTGCTTCCACTGAATACAAAGAGAGAAATTTTGAAGAATACTGATGCTGCTTTTTATAATAAAATAAGAGTGAATCGGTTTAGGTGCTTTTAAGCTTCAAAATGACACAAAAAGCACTATTAAAAAGTTTTACTTTAGGCCTTTATAAGCCATACAATGGCTTTCTGTAAATGATCAGAGGAATTTCATTTTTGAGTGAAATGCTGCTTTAACGTTAAACATGCTCTTGGTTTGGTCACACTCATGTCTGTTATATTGGCTTTGTGACTGATGTCATGGGAAGTCAGACTGATTTCCATGAATAGTTCATTAAAAAAAAAAAAAACGTTACAAGAGGCTGTCCAAAATGCTGGTACTTAAGTTTTTTTTAATTTTATTCTCAACATTTCTGATGAAGCTTGATGTAGGCATATCTTTTTATTATATTTTTTCCTCACAAATGTTTTATTATTAAGGGTTTATTGTAATTTCATGTGTCACACACTGCAAAAAGTGGTAACCTGCAATTGTTACTTTAAAGAGATATTTATACCTGATTTAACATAAAGTCGTTTTTGAGGTATAGATTAATATATTTAGGTTGATTCAGCTATATTAAAAAACATAAATTTTTGACTTCAATAAATGCAGTTAATTTTTTTCATTTCAGTCAAGTTTGTAAATGGTTCAATCTCTTGCCTAATAAATGTCTCTTGGTTTTTGCATGTTTGTCAACCATAAACATAATTCCACTACTTTTTTTGCTATTAAAGTCGGAAATGTAAAGTCCGATGAAAATGTGTGATTTCTTGAACCGGTTCATTAGATTCATTGAAAAGATCCGAATAAAAAACAATCGAACATTGCTAGGACTCAGTAGGGGTTGCACCGACTAATCGACTAGTCGACTTCAATGCTTCAGCGCGGAAATGTATTGTCAACACTGTTCTGTGATTTCTCAATAAAATAGCTTGGAAACTGAAAAGTTCAAGCACATATTTCCTAATAACTAAATTCCACAGCTTCACTACTAGTAGAGAGACGCTGCCAGGTAGAATTAATTCACACACGCAATCGCTCTCACTAGTGCATTCATATTAATGTAATCTTTACTGTGCTACTTTATCTGTATCTGATTTAGAACGAGCAGAAATCTGTGAGAAATATAACGACTTAAAGACAAAAGAACTGATAAAAAAGCTGTTATAGGAGCAACAGCCGTGTGGGCAGCACTGTGTCATATGCCATAGCTGTGCACAAGCTGTTTATCACAGCTCCAGACTTATTTGTTCATTAATGACGTCATCAGCGACTAGTCGACTTCAACTCGACTTTCATCACATAAAAGTCGACTTCAAAAAATCAGAAGTCGTTCAACCCCTCGGACACAGTAGAAGGAAACAGTGCGTGAAGTGACATTACTCACGTGAACTGCTCTAAAGCTGGATAATAAGTGAATAACTTCAGCAGGAATGTGAATAACAACTAGTACTCTGTTTTAGAGAGAGTTTGGAGAGGGTGGAGGCGTGGTTTCAGGGCTCCTGATATTCATGTGGCGTTCTGCGCGCGAAGATAACGACATGCACTTGCGCTGGAAGATTATGTCATATTGAAGGATTTTGTTGTCTGAAGATAATATTGTCTAATGACAGTTATTAATTGCCAAATAGTTGTCTTCATTCCAGCCGCGGTGAGTGGATAACTTTTCTTAATATTTCCATGATGCGTTTGATATCTAGTGTAAATGCTGTGAAATTTGAGGTTGAAACTGTCAAAGTTGAGCGTAACAGACGTTTGTGTTACTTACATTTATTTTTTGTCGAATGTAGATTATATTTTAGTTTGTATATATTATCCAAAAAACCATCAGCATTGGTAAGGAGACAACTAACTGTTAGATGCATGTCACAATATTATGAAACAGTGCGCGTCAGGCTCAAGAGGATAGTGTAGTAGCATCATTCTTACAACATGAATATGCATAATCATTTCCCCACGAATCTCACTTTCTCTGCCATTGTATTTACTATAGATACAAAACAATACCGAGCTCTTATTTTTCTTACGTGTCTCTTCATTTTCTCTGTTACTGTAAGAATATGGCACATCATTGACACAGTGGCCCCAAAATATTTGGACACTTAAGCAACAGTTAAAAAGGTATGATTTTTATTTAATTGGAAATACCAAGTGGTAATTATTTTAAAGAAACATAGCACAAACACCCCTACAGTATAATATTTCCAAAAGGATGCTTGTTTTGGAAGATATACTTTTCAAAATGAAGACTGAAGTATTTAGACACTTTCTGGTTTTCAAACTGAAAGGGATAGTTCTCCCAAAAATGAAAATTCTGTCATCATACTCGCACTTATGTTGTTCCAAATTTGTATGGGTTTGTTTTTTCTGTTGAACACAGAAGAAGATGTTTTGAAGAATGAACAACATGAGGGTGAGTAAATGATGACAGAGTGAACTATCCCTTAGAAGTGTGCATTTTTTATTTTTTAAATGCTCTGTTTCTTTGAGCAGCCAGATCAGCACATTATAGCAACGTTAGCTCAACCGATGGTGTGAGATTTGGGCGGGACTAACTGTTTGCCTAGCCAATGGCCAACGGGAGTGTTTGGGAAACCTGTTTGGAAACATTTGGTCAGTCATATTTGTCATTTACTAAATTTGATGAAGAACCTTTCCATTGCTGACAAATGACAATGTAGTCCCACATTCTGTAGATATACAGAAAGAGCACTGAGAGCTCAGTTTAAAATGTCTCAGATTAAAATGTTCTGGTCCTCTCCCAGCTGCCTCAATATTAAATAAAAATATAATGTTAATGAAATTTTCCTCGGTTTGTTGTAATGATAGCTAATTAGCGATGCTGAGCAGTATAATCTCCACCCATATGTTCTTTAATAGCAGGGGCCTTAAGTTAATAGGACAAACCTATTAATGATTTAATAGGCATATTGCTCACGAAGAGTCTTCATGCCTCTTTATTGTGTCTTCAAGAGTCTTAACCACCCCCCATCTCCAGGCTGTGTGTGTGTGTGCGCGCGCACTTCTTTGTTGTCGCTGCCTCATAGTGTTTGTTAAGGATCTCAAGATCTCAAAGAGCATCCAAAGACCAGCTGGATTCCCAGAGTGTGCTGAGATGAATTGGGCTCAGAACATCAGCTGCAGACTCTTCTATCACGAATAAAGCCATGGATTTGGTAGAGGAAGCTCATCTCAGAACAGTATACAAGCGTCTTCAGCAGCAGCAGAATGTTTATACCATGTGGCTCTGTCATGGAAACACTACCCCATAATCACCAGCACACACTCCTCCGGCATCCAACCAAACTGTCTTTTTGATCAGAGTGGCCACATCATAATGGAATGTGCACTCTGATATATTTTGAGCTGTAATTGGAGTTTTGCCTATGACGGTATGCATCAGAAATACTATATTTGGCATAATCTTCTAAAAATGTTTGGTTAAAGGGACAGTTCACCCAAAAAATGAAAATTCTGTCATCATTTACTCACCCTCAAGTTGTTCCAAACCTGTGTGAGTTTCTTTCTTTCTTCTGTTGAACAGATATTTTAAAGAATATTGGTAAGCAAACAGTTGCTGGTATAGCCGCTGACTTCCATAACAGTGAAAAACTACCTATAAATACCTATAAAGGTCAAAATACCTTCTTTTTTCTGTTCAAAAGAAATGTAGTTCATGCAGGTTTGTAAAAATGTGAGGGGGTGAGTAAATAGATGGCAACCTTCTGGGTGAATTATTTAAGCAGGCTTATGTTGTTTTCAGACCTAAAGGTTAAAAGGATGAAAAAAAGTTTTTCAGTCAGTAAAGATGCACTCTGGATATTTAAGGGAATAGTTCACCCAAAAATGAAAATCCATCATCATTTATTCACACTTATATTGTAACAAACCCATACGGCTTTGGAAAAAGACCGTTCTGTAGAACTACAGTAGACAGTGACCCGGGGCTAACAAGTTCTATAAAAATATCATAAATATAGTTCATACAACTTGTGCATGTTATTCCAAGTGTTCCTACTTCATATGGTAGCTTTGTATGAGGAACAGATTGATTAAAATAGTTAGGTCAATGACATATGCTTATTATTTGTCTAGATTTTTTAATTGATTTAAAACTAAAAATAAAAAAATGCAGTGATTATACACCTCTTCAATGATGAAAATTAATGTAGTTTTTTTTTTAGAGCATAAAGTAAAACATTTTGGATGATACAACTGTCCTGATATCATAATGAAGTTCAAGTTGTAAAATGTATGCTGAGTTCCATTTACCTCAGAAGTATGATGTCGGAGTTGGGAATGACGTCACATCCGAGTTGACCGTGTTCCAGAAAACCAAGACGGACAAGTCCAATATAGCAATACCAGTCGATAAAAACAGATATAAAAGAGGTATCACATCCACATATTGGATAGTACTGTGTGCACCACTGAGTTTAGTGAGACACAGACAAACAGAAGTGCTAATAACAATATATTACTAGTTGCTTATATATTAATTGTTGTAGTTCCTGCAAGTTTCTGAGTCGGAACTCGACTTGAGTAGGCATTCCAGTCAAAAGTTTGTACTGAGAACTCGGAACTTCTGACTTCAAATCGCATTCCCACATGCGTGTATTCACACTTGGCTCTTTACAATGCATTAATCCCAGTATGACATAATTGGTTCTCGTAAGTGATCGTGATGCATTCTCATTTCCCTTTTGGTATAGAAGCCTCATGCCTACTGCAGTCACTACACACTAAATTTACAGCTGACTAGCAGTTTGATTCCATCTTTTGATTGTGACAAATTAGCTCTGTTGTTTGATTTCAGTTGAGTGTAAGAGCCAGGTAACTGCGCCTGGACATCTGGCAGTGTGGCAATTGCATGCCAAGTTTATTCAGTGACGCTAATGCACCTGATAATTGTTGGTAAATTGTAAGCACATGGAGCTGCAGTGAAGAAACGTAATGCTGAGTTTGGTCTAACGTTTCTGAGGTTGAATTCTGTCCAAGCGTCATTTGGGCTTGTAATGTCTTTGTGCATCTGATCTCTGTCCAAAGTGTCACAGTGTCTTCCACTGCGTGAGTGACAACCAAGCAAGCGGCACGAATGGAAATGATTATAACTGTTTGAAAAATGATATTGCTATTTATGCTCTGCCTGCTAATTCATTAGTTATGGTTTTTGTTTTCGGACCTAGATTTTACTTTGGACATCAAGTAGCAACCCAACACTACCAAAATCATCAAAAATGTTCTAAAAATCTCAATAAATGGTAAGCTTTTTCTCCTCCATTTTCAAAAGTTCATAAGTCAATTTATTTTGCTATCATAAACATGCATGCTTATATAAATAATTTTTAATAGCATTTAATATCGTTTCCCTGCTGTATATAACTCTGTATAAAATCCTCCTCAGAACTGAGCTTCAGTTGGTTTTTGGGTCATGAACCACCACTTGAGGACCAGTCTGCTATCACACCTGTCCCAATTAACACAGCCTACTTGATGGGTCAGGAATAACCCTTCTTGTATCAAAGCTAGGTAAAATTAGATAGCGCTTGTTTGTTTGTAATAATGTGGCATTCTCTGGTGACTAGGGATGTAACGATTAACCGCGAGCCGGTTGAAAATCGATTCAAATACGTGACGATTCAAATCGGTTGAGATGCTAAACAAATCGCGATTCAATTAGGGGCAGGAGTTTATATGAATGCATGTCTGAGTGGAACTTACTGTCTTTAGAAATGTTTAGATGGTATTTTTTCTTTTCATCTTGCCTCTGTATAATGCATATTAAAGTTCATAAGTGCAGCGCTGCTTTGTTTACAGCGGAAACCAAGGAAACGCTTTAAGCGCCACCTGCTGGCAGAGAGTGAATCTGCGTCTAGTTCAGCTCGTCTGCTGTTTCGGAATCGAATCGAATCGTGAGTTGAGTGAATCGTTACATCTCTACTGGTGACCTTTTGAGCTGCAGAGTTCACGCCGCCTTTCCGCTAGAATACTGATGAAGCATTGTGAGCTCTCAGCTGCAAAGGTCATATTACAATGATCGCAAGGGTGGTGGATTTGTCATTGTCTTATTGATTTAACAGCACACACATTATTATTAGTCTGCGTTT
Organism: Sinocyclocheilus anshuiensis; assembly: GCF_001515605.1. NCBI lineage: Eukaryota > Metazoa > Chordata > Actinopteri > Cypriniformes > Cyprinidae > Sinocyclocheilus > Sinocyclocheilus anshuiensis. Next base: position 620,047 of record NW_015558575.1, on the reverse strand, counting down.
GAGCAAGGTTTGAAGTTTTTTTCCCCCTTGTGAAAAATAAGTACATTTTAGCATACTTTTAAAAAGAGTAGACTACTTTAAATGAATATACTAAAATGGACCCACTTTATATTAAGTGGCCTTAACAACTATGTACTTACATTTAAATGAATCATTTGGTACAATGCACTTATTGTGTACATACATGTTTTTACATTGTACTTATATTTTATATTTTATAAGCGTGTAATTACATCTGTAATGAATTTCTGTAATTACATTTATAATTACACTGTTGACCCATCCCTTACACCTTAACCCACCCTTAAACCTACCCATACCACCAAACCTGTCCCTAACCTTACCCGTATCCCACCTCAATAGCAGCAAAAATGTTTTGCAATACAATATGAACACAATAAGTACATTGTACTTATTTTTTGATGTAAGTACATAGTAGTTAAGGCCACTTAATATAAAGTGGGACCACTAAAACTAAATGTTTTTGGACAATTAATTGTATATTCATTAAAAATTAAACCAAGATGTATTGTAGTTTAAATTTAAATGCAATTAGCTGAACTTTAGTTGCAATTTAGTACATTTAAATATATTACCTTTCAATTAAATATAGAATAACACACTACAATTAAAATGATAATGAAAGTACTTTACATGTGGTTTTGTATGTTAATACATCAACATAAGTGTACTTCTTTAAAGCATGAAAAAGATTCTTAAAACATAATTATTTAAAATGTACTATGAAGTATTTTATTACATATGGTGTTATTACAAAGTGCTCTTTTTTAAGAGTGTCCTCTTTAAGTACACTTAAGTCACCTTTTATTTTATTAATATTATATTACCTGCAGGTATAGTTTTTTAAAAATGTACTCTTTGCATATAAATGAAATTTAAAACGATACAGTAGATCACATTATCAAAACAAAACAAACAAGAACTGTTTAGCTATAATAGAAGCAGTGGGACAGATCAAATCACTAAATAATTAATTATAAGTAAAAATAAAACAGGTTAGAGTTGGTGAGAGGTAAACAAAAGCTTCTGATCATAGTAACGCTTTACAGTTTATTTTTAAAATTTTTTTTATAAATGTTGTGGGGAGTCTTTGTTATAATCCCAATACCATGCAGTTTTACATGTAGGATCTCAGTTAAACACGATTAAATGTAAAATTAATTTTGACGCCCAACAACAATGCTTTATGAATATTTTAGTAAGTAATAATCCTCTTACCCGTTTTGTTTAATTGCACATTATTTTCAGAAATGTAAATACTAGACTTTGAATTTATAACATTTATATGTAAGAAAATATATAAGTAAAATGTGCCATGCACTTTTTTGCACCGCAGCTCACTTTGTGGTCCTTTTGTTGAAGATACTGAAGGTATAATTAATAAGAGTTTTCTTGTCAGGCAACATTTATTTTGTTGATGTGAAGGATAATTAACTTACTGGTCAGACTGAATTGCCAAATGTCCATCAAACATTTTGGCTTTTTGTGTGAAATGTTTGCTGACTAGGTTAGCCAGCTGTTTGTGTTTGTTTTGCTTTGGAAAAGGTAATTATTGCCATGCTGTTTAGCTTTTATCAGAGAAAAGGAGAGAAGAGAGTAACATAGAGAGAATAGAGACTGGACCTGGCATGCGTCACGTGTCTCTCCTGTTTTCATTTTTCCACTGCTAGTCATTGCAGGCTCTCAGCTCTAATCCACCCTCTAAAGTGCCTTGATGCTTTTGTGCTGTGGGCTGGAAGAAGCACCCTCTGTTCCCAGCTGTCTGGACTGCTGCCGTATGGAATTTTCGCTGGATTTTCTCCCTAATTAACCCCCATTTTCGTGTGCAGAGACCCAATTTCTTTGGGATGGAGGAATGCGATAGGTATTGGTGATCCTTGAGTTCTGTTGTTTTTCGCTAAGCCTGGCTCAAACTCAACACTGGGCCGCTTGTTGGGGCGCAGCAGAAGCATGTAATTGAACAAAGGCCATGGAGACGGTACAACACTGGAGAAGGCGTGATAACATCTTCACAGCTTATTTTAGCCCAGCTCAACTCAATTAGTGTCACCACATGCCCTCAGACCAGCGCTGCCAAAATTGATAGAGGCCAGTTACTAGAACAGACTGGCTTTTTAAACTTGTGACTGAAAATTTGTGTAATTGAGTTGAGTGCATTATGATCTTTGAAAACTGATTTGATGTTTGCACATTACATGTAATACATACTAAACTAGATGTGCATTTCTTGAACGAATATGTTTCCTGCAGGTCCTTAGAATGTATTAAAAATGTACTTTTTAAGGCAGAAAACAGTCTGAAATATTGTAAATAGTATAAAAATCGTTAATTGCCATTTGCAGAGGTCTTACATTTGGAGAAGGAAATAAGTACAGAAAGTATGCTGAATTAAATTTATGTAGTGCTTTTCAAAGCAGATTAAATAGGAAAGTAACAGAATCAATGATGCAAACTTCATCAATATGAGGCAAATCCTAAATTAAGCCAAAGTAAATCTGTATTTAGTAGAAAGTCTGACATCTTATCCGTTCTTCTCATTCAACACCAGTATGAAACCGAATCCAGCTCAAGCACGTGCCCGACCGCTCATCTGAACACCCTCAGCTCTGGAAGCCAAAGAACCAATGAACATCCAGCAGGGATCTTATGTGGAAAGTCAACACATGGTCAAAGGGAATTCACATTAGTCCAAATCAGACAGGGCCGCCATTGTCCTTTGCAAACCCGAACCCCCTTTTTAATTTTTTGGCATGCGCGGATTTAGGTGAATTTGCTGATTCTGGAGTCTGGACCTAACCCAGTCTAACCACTTAAGTGAAAAGGTGCAAATGTGACAGAATGCAAGAATAGTTTGCGTTTAAGTCGTTGATACCTTTGCTTCTGTTTAACCTCCTAGTTGGCAAGTCCATGTGTTCTTCTTTTTGAAGGAGAGTTAAAAGCATGGATTATTGTGGCTGACTTTAGTGCATATGTATTTGTAGTTGTTTTCCTGTCAGATGCAAAATTTATTGGGAGCAGAGTATTAAAATTAATCTTGCAACATGATTTACTAAGTTTTGCCCTAGTCAATTTACTGGTATTTGCACCATTATTTAATGCCCCAAAAAGCATGTCTTAACCCATTTTGCACCTATGTTGTTAGTAAACTATCTGCATCTGATCATCATCAGCTCTTCTTGTTTGCAACCCTATGCTAATTTGCATTGCTCTTAGTAAATGATGTTGGTTATTCTTGTCTCACGCGGACACACAAGCTTCCAAGAAATAGAGAGTTTTAGTCATGTAGCACATAATAATGAGGAGTGCTGTGTGCCCATGGCTGTAATTTTGGGAGCCGTAGGTCGGTTAGTCTAGGCGTCCGTTTGGGTGAGGGGGGCACTGAGCGGTTCGGGGGCTTACTGTGGTCACACCACACTGGAAACTCAAGGACCTCGATTCAGCCGCTCTGCTATTTCACTGTAAAATATGATCTTATCAGCATCCCGCTTGTGTTTTAATAATGGACTTTGGGAAAGCTGTGCGCCAGTGTGTCTTCTTCGTGCCGCACATTATCAAATGATCTCAGAATTGCTGTAAAATCAGAGATGACCACAACTTCTCAGAGAAATGGCACTGTTTCCAGTCAGAGAACAGGATCAGGCCGTCACTATTTTAACAGTTTGTTTTCTCTGGTTTCTCTAATGAGATTTACCACAGACTAAGTGATGGTTTTATTCCCAGTGTGCTCCAACCCTCTGGTGATAAACAGAAATGCTAAATATAACCGTTTTAAGATGGGCTCCTCATGACATCATCCACTTTTCCCAGGCCTTCCCCTCAGTATAATGATCAGCCTTCAGCCACAGTTGCTTTTAATTACACATGCAGTGTTTCTCTTCAGTTTCCAGGACAGACGACTCTTACTTTCTTCCTCATCCAGACAACTGTTTATCAGGACTTTGGCCAGCCTGCGGAAATATGACATTTGCTGGAAGTGCAGGGTGTGAATAATGGGGGATTGCAACAGGATTTTCAAACAAACCACAAACATTTGGTTACAAGTTAGTCAGACTGCATATTTTTATTCGGTGCTAAATAAGAGTCTCGTTTGCCTACCATGGTAATCACAGCAATAGTTGCATTGACAAAACATTAATGCTGTTTTTTATGAATCACTTCATTATAGTTTGTCATATCACATATATATATATATATATATATATATATATATTAGAATATTGTTTGAAATCTATGAGAAATGCAGTTTTAAGGCCAGCCCAGCTAAGCCATATAGTCTTGAGTAGTGGAACGATAAACTGGGAGCTCTGAAATCCTGTGAGATTAAGGATTTAATGTGCATTAAGCAGAGCCCCTTTTCCCATAAAGACTTTCTGTGAACCTCTGTGACCCATAATTCACAGTAAAACTAGAAATGTGAGTGCTGTTTACTCATACAGAAGTTGCTAGGGTGTTGTGGGTGGTTGCCAGGGTGTTACTAATTGGTTGTTAGGGTGTTCTGGGTGTTTACATACTGGCCCAAGTCAAAAGAGCCCAGCCCCTCTCATATGGCGCTTTTCCACTGCGAGTGGGCGGGATTATTCACATGTTGTTAACAGACAACTCTACTGCCGCGACTCCTGAAAAACTTTTTCATTCCACGTCACCCCATGAAGCTCTCGCTGGATCCGCTCCTCTGCTATCAACGAGAGGAACGTCTGTTCTTCTGCAACAGACAGCAACACTTTTTGGTTGTTAAAAAAAAAAGGTGCGCTCGTTCAAAACAGTTGCGTTCGATCCTTTGCTGGCTGTGCTGATTTAAATCTAGCGGTTCTTTTGTGTTTGTGTCGCAAGTTCAGTGACGCAGGTAGTGACGATTCTCTCCAGCCAATCCGTGATCAGCAGAGTTTACACGTCACGTTTTGGTAATGGTACGGTTCACTTGGAAACATTATTTCTTGTCATTATGACTTGTCAAGTGACTCAGAATTACAACTTTATTTCTTGTAATTGCCACTTTTTCCTCATCGTGACTATCTCACAACATTCACTTTATTTCATATAATTGCAACATTATTTCTTGTCATTGTGACTTGTCAAGTGACTCAGAATTACAACTTTATTTCTTGTAATTGCCACTTTTTCCTCATCGTGACTATCTCACAACATTCACTTTATTTCATATAATTGCAACATTATTTCTTGTCATTGTGACTTGTCAAGTGACTCAGAATTACAACTTTATTTCTTGTAATTGTGACTTGTCAGGTGACTCAGAATTACAACTTTATTTCTTGTAATTGCCATTTTTCTCATCATTGTGACTATATCTGACAACATTGCTATGGAAGTCATCATATCTCACAGTTGTGACTTTATTTTGTGTAGTTGCAACTTTATTTCTCGTCATTATGTCTTTATTTCACAAGGAGGCTGTATTTCAGAATAACAATTTTATTTCTTGTAATTGCCACTTTCTCTCATTATTGCGGCTATATCTTACAATAAGAGTTTATATTGGGCTTCCATGCATCGCAAGATATGTCAGCTTCTCAAAAGTATGTTGTGCGAAGAACACCCATGTGCAGTTGCTTACACAAACACAACTAACTAGTAATGCATGCAGATGTGTACAGGGTAGTTGAAGTCTGCAAAAGAACATGTTCTGATTCAACGTGTTCTCCTCTATGTTTATGAGTCTTTCTCTGACAATATTTTCCATTCTGTCCAGCGCTCGTGCTGTGTTGTGTAAGAGGCACGCCTCTTAAATTCCCGGTGGTGAGATCAGATTTTTGGTGTAGACAGGAACCACAATCTGCAGCCCTGTTATGTAAGAGTGAAGGGTCCTCCTTTTGGGTTTGTTTACATGTTCCTTTCAGCCCAGAGGAGGTTCTTTTGCAGAAGAGGATGACTGAATGTAAAAACAACTTCAGCAAACGTTAGAAACGAAGCATTTAATGAGCACCAGCCGACAAGGGTGCAGCTGACTCTACAAACTTCCATGTGACCAACAGAGGTGACTTTTGGATCAGAAGATGGGTTTTCTTTAGCCCAAAGTGCACTTTTCTTTGTCTGTATTTCACTTCGGCTCGCTAACAGTCTGTGTGATGTAATTTTCACCATCAGATTGATTTCTGTGTCTGCAGAAACTTGCAAGGAGAACAGCGCATATGCGAGTGTTCAAAAACAAAGGTCCACTAGGTAGTGCACACATGCCAAATTCATTCATCTACACTCACGGTCAATGGAGGATATTTTGAAAGACTTGCATGCTAAACTGTGTGCTAGATGGAGCAAGACATGGTAAATGAAGTATACTGAAACTCTTACTATGGATGCTCTTTGTTGGGAAAAATTCTTATGCTAATTCTTGAGATGCAGAACTGTCAGTGTTGTAAGGAATAGTACACCAATCTGGTTCTCATGCATGTTTGACCCAAACTACCTAACCGGAACTGACATGGATGGGTGGACTGATTTCTCTATGACATTTAAAAGGAAAAGGCCCTTTCTGATTGGTCAGTGGCCCACTGACAGGAAAAGGCTCTAGAACAGTGTATGGCCAAAGGAAATGTCTCTTTTCCTTGTCAATATGAGAGAGAAATATCTGGAAGGCCGGTCTTTTATCGGTGAAGAGAATGGGCATTTCAGTTCCGTACCTTGGTGAAATTTGTCTTTGGTGTAATGCCATGTTTTACTCAGAAAAGCGCATTTTAGTTTCTTTGTTTCATAAACAAACATGCCTTGTCACTTTAAACAGTTTTGCATTTCCAGAAGTAGCAGTGCTCACAAGACAACAAATGAATCAGTCATTAAGCTTGAATAGTGTTCTTGGAAATGAGTCAAGTGTGCCTTATTTATTGATTTACTTTTTTCGATGACCTAAATGTGCATCAATAACCTGACGTAAATGGTGTACTCATGAAATCAGAGATCTCTTTGAAATTTGATCACAAGGAGGCACATTTGAGACGCATGTTACTACCAAGTGTAAACAGCAATATGTTTTGTTTGATCAGTTGTGATCGGATTACTTGAGAGGGATATAAATGCCAGCTGTAAACAGGGCTTTAGGCTTATATACCTCAACAACCAATGAAAACAAATCATTGTTATTGTTAATTGCCATTGTTAATACTAGCAATGAAGTGTAAGCAAATATTAAAATACTTGGAATTTTTTGAAGAAAAATGCATTTGGAGCTTGTTGGTTTTGTGTGTTAGGTGTGATTCGAGGTGTTTAAGGTGTAGAATAGCTGTGTTTACTCGGGTTTTGCTGTAACCGCAGCATCCTGCCCATTAGTGGGCAGCAACTGTGTGTTTGTGTGGTTAGCTGGTGGGAGTCAGGTGCTAAAACATAGCAGTGGCCAAATGTTAGTCCTCCAGAGTAAAGCATACTGTCCCAATGAATACAGCCTTGCAGTGAAAACTGCAAAACATTAGAATACTCCAAAAACTGCAGAACAACCATCTACCTACATTGCCATTTTTTTATGTATACATCATCTGAGCCTAGAAAAACAGAATGATGTGTGGTCAGACGTCAGAGATCCCTTGTGAATAAGAAGAGCACTTAAGTAAAATGAATGTTGTGCACTTATAGTGTAATTTAAAGTACTTTTTAAATCATTATGTTTTAATAATCTTTTGTCATGCTTTAAAGAAGTACACTTAATATGATATGTTGACTAACATACTAAAGCACATGTAATGTACTTGATTATCATTTTACTGTAGTGTTATTTGATATAACATTCAAAGTTCATATATTTTAAACATACTAGGCTAAATTGCAACTTCATAGTTACAAATGTGTAATTACAAATGTTTAAATAGATGACATAAACGTTTCAATAGAAATGACATTAAAGTTTATTTTAGTTTACCATAAATGCTCGTCAGTACATTTGGCAATACACTTTAACCATATTTAAAAGACAATAGAATTACTTATGAAAAAATTACGTATAAAGATGTTCATACTTGGGTCAAAATAAAGCACTTTGAAGTTCAGATAATTGCATTTAATTTATATAATAAGTTTTTCTTACGTATGCTTTTTCATAAGGAATATTTAACTCTCACGTAAATTCAGCATTATTCTAAAATAAGTTCAGTGCTGTCAGGATATTATTATCTTGTGTTTTCCACAACTGAAATCATAGCAATAGCTGTACAAAAATTGATGCTGATCAAAAATGTATTATTGGAATATAATCTTGACTAACATATGGAGATTTCGGTCGTTCTGACCGTTTCCTTTCATTTCCTTTGTATCATATGTATATGAATTTTTCAAAATAATTAATCTTTTAAATGAAATTGTGTGCCTTTTAGTTCTTGTTAGCTCTGAGACCATCATACACTTAAAAGTAGACAGCACTAACTTTTTACACTTTCACACAGACTCTTCCTTTCTCTTTCAGGAAATCAGAACAAAAATAGCGATGACACTCTTGCGCTTATGAGAATCACATGCTTTCTCGAATTAGAATTTCCCTCTCAATAATACCACCTGCTGTGACTAGCAATAGAAAGTAGCAAATGGTTCACGGCGTGTGGTGTGAACTAAAGTATTTTGGTGCCTTTAAAAAATGTGCCCTTTAATATGTCCACTTAAACATTTAGGTAGAAGTAATTAGTTATGTTTGCTAACTACTTTCAACTACAGACATGACAGATACATTGTGTGGCTTGTTGACATTAGTAACCACCTATAACACCCTAGTATCAAGGTGGTGAGTTTTGTATGGGCAAGCACCATTTACATTGTGTCCTTAAAATGTAAGCTGCAGTACTTAGTGAACCTTTAACATCAAAGCTAAACAAATTCTTTACTAGTCTGACATCAGCAAAATCTCTCACGGAAACTGACATCCTGGCTTTTGCGCCATATTCTCACAAATTGCTTTTGACTGGACCGCTGTCTAGCGCCAACAGAAACAGTTTGCTGGAAACTGGCAGCAGATTGAATCACTGTTACAGTATATTCAGTTAGTATTGATGGTGGTGCTGTATTAGGTAAACGCTATGTCTGATAGCACACAGACCTTGGCCCATCACATCTCTTCGTCAGTTATTGTTGACATTATTGATGTAACAGCAGTCAAAGCAAATGGAAAAGCTATTTCCTGTATTGCCTAGTGTTGTATTATGCTATAATTTCTCCTGTGAAAAATAATTACACTTTTGCATACTTATTACAGAAATAATCTAATTTAAAAGAACTGCATGTCATGTTTTTGAACACTTAGTTGCATTTAAATTAAAATGTATTATGGTTTACATTTATATTAAATGAAATTAGTTGAACTTAAGAGTGCTTTTTACCCTTTAAAGTACATCTTTACATGTAAATTCATAATTACTTTTATGGTTAAAGTGTACTGCTGAATGTACTGACAAAAATTGGTATGGTAAACTAAAATATACTTTAATGTAATTTCTTCACAAGGATTATTCTGCTATAAGCTGTGAAGTACCTCTGTGTTCTAGAAAATGTATCTTTTAATCAAAGAAAGTGTGTGTGTGTTCTATGCGTGCCGGGGCAACTCCACACTTCCTGTCTGTTACTTTGATCCAACCCATTACTTTTATGAAGCAATCGCACCCTAACACCTGGAACCAGCAATGGGTTCTCTCTCTCCCTTCTCCTTGGTGCTGTGTGTTGTCTTTGGTGTGGTAGTTTGTCTTAAACATGGTGTGCTGGTAGTTATGGCATGCTGGGTCAAACAAGAGGCCCAGTCACGTCTTCCAGGCGGCCAGCTGCCTCCACCACCCAAAACCACCCCTCCCAAAACCGCTTAGAGTTGTTCTTTATAAAAATACATACTTTTATAATGCCCTCATTCTTCGAGCCAGGAAGACATAATCACTGTTTGCTGGGTGTAATGTGTTTGTAGATGTGCATGTTTTACATCAGGCTGCAGAATTATGATCGCTCATTGGTTTGGAGCAGCAAGACTGCATTCACTGTGTGTTAAAGTACGCTTATGTGAATGTGCACATGGTAGCCTTCAAACTGAAAACAATAAATCAATAAAACTGTCCTGCTTTAACTTGTAACTATACTTTTATAGTTTCTGAATTAAATGTGAATGGAACTTGCGTGTGTAAAACTCACCGCCACAATTCTAGGGGGTTCTGGGTGTTTGCTTGCTGGCAAAGTCAAAGAGCCCACCCATTGAGATTCTAGATATGGCTGGGGTCCCTCTTGCAGTGTAGGTTTTTTAGCATTTTTGTCAGCTGTTTTATTGTACACCAGGTGAAAATTGTAAGTTGGTATGATATGATAATATGATATGATCATATGGTAATACAAAAAGCGGTCCATATGACTGGTGGGAAACAGTCTTCTGAAGTCAAACGACAGCACAACTAAGAATGAGAAGTAGCAGACATATGCCACAATTTCAATTCCTGAAAGATCTGTGACGCTCAGTGTCAAGAGCAGATTGAAAATACCTATACATAACAAAACACACACATGCATCTTTCAACAAGTGTCTTTGACTTATCACACAGCAGCTCTTGGCTTAGTCTGTTGAATTCTGGTAAAGTTTGGCACTGCAGTCTTGCGCTTCTTTTGGGATGAGTGAATTGTGCGGGTCGAGGGTGACTGATCTCACTCCTTGGGGCAGCAGATGGCCAGTGAGACACACAAAGAAGCTCACAATGTGAGCGACTGCCATTCAGATCATCTTTTCTGAATGGGACAGGACACACATCCCACAATGCCCTGGTTCAGCCCTCTGCAGCTCGGCGTCTGGAACCGACAAAACTCATTGGCTGCTTCTGTGTTCAGTCTCTTACAAAGCCACAGTGTTGGAAGCATAACATCATACCGCCTGCTGGTACTTTTCATAATTAAGCAGCCGTCCGCCTCCCTGCTGCATCTCAAGAGCACTGTTCCTTGCTTCATTGAAGCTTGGTCGTGTGAAAGAAGATGGTGTTGGCAGCATTCAGTGCTCACTTCTGTGTTAGAGGTCATGGTTAGGGTGGTGTGTTTTTTCCACATCCTCTTGAGCTGTTAGGGCAGGATGGTTTTGCTACCTCTGAACCCCGAAGTCCCTTATCACCCCTAAATCTCACTCAGTAAAGTTCACAGGATATGAAATATTCCCAAGCAGCCAGGAGCACTTCATCCTGCCACTAATACAATTCTCATTACGGATATTTTCCAAATCCTCTTCTGGCTTTGAGACAAAACAATGCTACCCCAAACATAGTCAAAAGATTTTGTGTACAGTCTAAACACATTGCTTTGAGGGATTGAGTTACTGAACCATTACGGTTCAGACAAAAAATTAAGAAAATTGTGAAGAATTTCCTAGTCTAAAAAAATAGACAGGGAGGTTGTATGAAGTCTGCCCTTGTTAATGCTTGCGGCACTACGTCATGGAATGTGGCAGCAGGACAGAAGCGTGAGGTCTATTTAGATTTGGGGTTGGGGGTTGGAGTGGGGCTTCCCACTGCAGACTGCACACACAAGAGCTGACTGTGTGTTACTGACACATGCCCCTCCCTTCCTCTGTTTCTCCACAGATGAGCGATGGAGAGAGAGAGAGAGAGAGAGAGGAACAGCTGTGGTAGAGAGACAGTGAAGGGAGGAGGATCTCAGTGAGAGTCAGATGCTGCACCAGGCAGGAGCAGACAGAAGTCAGCCGTAGACAACGTTGGAAAAAGAGGATGACCAGTGTAAAGGAATATGTCTAAAAGAAATATGAAGGAATATCTTTGTATGCTCTGACAACTGGCTTTATTACAGGTAAAAAGAAACTCTATTACTATGTAATACTGTTGTTTTAAAAGTGTGTGTTTTTGTGTGTAGGTGCATGGATGGGTGGATAAGTGAACAGTTAACTGGATAGATAGAAAGTTAGACAGATAGATGCATAGTTATATGGATGGTTAGGTAGAAAGATGAATGCATGGAATGCTTAACTTTGACCTTGATGTTTCTTTACCATTTTCCTCACAGATCAGAATGGGAAATACAGATAGTCAGTATAGCAATTTCATCATCCCTGGTAAGGGAAAATCTAGCTCCTTGAAGCTGCACACCTCAAAAGAGGAGGCACTTTCCCCACATTCTTGGTGGAGGAGCACTGAAAGCACCTCTGGATACAAGGCCAAAAATGGATTTTCACCACACAAGAGCAGCCAACCTTACATCTCCCGCCATTATGACTGCATTAAAGGGGGATCTAGTGACGAAGTACATTCAGAGAGACACAGAGACAATGACAACCTTTTATTACAGGGAAATGGATTCTTTGTAGGCTACAGACAACAGACTGGAGGCCTCCAGGCCCCTATGAAGAGCACCAGTTCTGAGATTAAAGATAGTAAGAACAGTCCCAAAGTTCTTTTTCGTGAGGATGGAAGTCTGAGGGTAGAGTTTACCAATGCACGGAGGGAGCCGGATGTTGCACTGTCTTTGGGCAGCTGTCTCAGTGGACCTGTTGATGCTACCCAAAGGGCCAGTAATGGGAGCTCTCTTAGCTCTGAGGGTTCATGGTATGACTCACCCTGGGGGAATGGGACAGAAGATCTGTGTGATAACGTCTTCACCACCGGCCAACCTTCGGACAACAGTAGTGGATATACCACACTCTCATCCACACGTACTGTAGATTTTGGATGTTTTAATGGTTACAATACAGAACAACCTGAGAACCATATGGGTAACCTCACCTGCCAAGCCACAGTTCATGGCAGTCAGTATGCAAGCAGTGATTGCAATAGTAATGGGTACAATGCTAACCGAGCTGAGGAAGACAGTGGTATTGGAGACTCTGTGTTCCTTCATTTGGAACATAATGGATTATCCAACCTTTACGCAAACCCCAACATGACCGTGCCATTCCCTACCATGGGCATCCTAGCGGTGGATCAGCTTGAGGACACTCCTCACCTCCAAACCTCACTGACCGCTTCCCTGGATGTGAACTCCCAGGATGAGAGTCAGAAAACCCAGAATTACACCTCACAAACCCTGCCATGCAGAAAAGCAGTTCCTGATGGGAATACAAGGAAGGACTCGCTCAAGAGTCGCATCCACCGCCTCAGCGATTGGACAGGAAGTCTAAGCAGGAAGAAGCGAAGGCTGCAGGTGAGAAAATTATTTTTTTTGGTGTATTGGGCGTTAGTGTAAATCTGTCAGCATAGCAGACCTTCTTGTTTGACTCCAGAATTATCATGCAGATGTTATCATATTACAATTCCATTTCCTGTTCAGTGTTCTGGGTGTAAAATGATGTTTTAGTTGAAGTTGACTCTTCAATGCTGTAAAGCATTCTTAGATGACATTCCTCTCTGAAACAACAAATTACTGGTATGCTTGTTGGACTGGCCATGATTTGTAAGAGTTGTAAGGAAGAGTAAAGGGTGTGAAAAACTTCACAACATTGTGGCAACCTTGTAAAACAGTTACATGTTAACATTTGCCATCCCCTTCTCACTTCATGTCTACCCAACCTCAGGAACCAAGTACTCAGGACTTTA
>NW_015558575.1:598265-605374 GCF_001515605.1 Sinocyclocheilus anshuiensis | reverse complement strand
AACCTTTAACATCAAAGCTAAACAAATTCTTTACTAGTCTGACATCAGCAAAATCTCTCACGGAAACTGACATCCTGGCTTTTGCGCCATATTCTCACAAATTGCTTTTGACTGGACCGCTGTCTAGCGCCAACAGAAACAGTTTGCTGGAAACTGGCAGCAGATTGAATCACTGTTACAGTATATTCAGTTAGTATTGATGGTGGTGCTGTATTAGGTAATCGCTATGTCTGATAGCACACAGACCTTGGCCCATCACATCTCTTCGTCAGTTATTGTTGACATTATTGATGTAACAGCAGTCAAAGCAAATGGAAAAGCTATTTCCTGTATTGCCTAGTGTTGTATTATGCTATAATTTCTCCTGTGAAAAATAATTACACTTTTGCATACTTATTACAGAAATAATCTAATTTAAAAGAACTGCATGTCATGTTTTTGAACACTTAGTTGCATTTAAATTAAAATGTATTATGGTTTACATTTATATTAAATGAAATTAGTTGAACTTAAGAGTGCTTTTTACCCTTTAAAGTACATCTTTACATGTAAATTCATAATTACTTTTATGGTTAAAGTGTACTGCTGAATGTACTGACAAAAATTGGTATGGTAAACTAAAATATACTTTAATGTAATTTCTTCACAAGGATTATTCTGCTATAAGCTGTGAAGTACCTCTGTGTTCTAGAAAATGTATCTTTTAATCAAAGAAAGTGTGTGTGTGTTCTATGCGTGCCGGGGCAACTCCACACTTCCTGTCTGTTACTTTGATCCAACCCATTACTTTTATGAAGCAATCGCACCCTAACACCTGGAACCAGCAATGGGTTCTCTCTCTCCCTTCTCCTTGGTGCTGTGTGTTGTCTTTGGTGTGGTAGTTTGTCTTAAACATGGTGTGCTGGTAGTTATGGCATGCTGGGTCAAACAAGAGGCCCAGTCACGTCTTCCAGGCGGCCAGCTGCCTCCACCACCCAAAACCACCCCTCCCAAAACCGCTTAGAGTTGTTCTTTATAAAAATACATACTTTTATAATGCCCTCATTCTTCGAGCCAGGAAGACATAATCACTGTTTGCTGGGTGTAATGTGTTTGTAGATGTGCATGTTTTACATCAGGCTGCAGAATTATGATCGCTCATTGGTTTGGAGCAGCAAGACTGCATTCACTGTGTGTTAAAGTACGCTTATGTGAATGTGCACATGGTAGCCTTCAAACTGAAAACAATAAATCAATAAAACTGTCCTGCTTTAACTTGTAACTATACTTTTATAGTTTCTGAATTAAATGTGAATGGAACTTGCGTGTGTAAAACTCACCGCCACAATTCTAGGGGGTTCTGGGTGTTTGCTTGCTGGCAAAGTCAAAGAGCCCACCCATTGAAATTCTAGATATGGCTGGGGTCCCTCTTGCAGTGTAGGTTTTTTAGCATTTTTGTCAGCTGTTTTATTGTACACCAGGTGAAAATTGTAAGTTGGTATGATATGATAATATGATATGATCATATGGTAATACAAAAAGCGGTCCATATGACTGGTGGGAAACAGTCTTCTGAAGTCAAACGACAGCACAACTAAGAATGAGAAGTAGCAGACATATGCCACAATTTCAATTCCTGAAAGATCTGTGACGCTCAGTGTCAAGAGCAGATTGAAAATACCTATACATAACAAAACACACACATGCATCTTTCAACAAGTGTCTTTGACTTATCACACAGCAGCTCTTGGCTTAGTCTGTTGAATTCTGGTAAAGTTTGGCACTGCAGTCTTGCGCTTCTTTTGGGATGAGTGAATTGTGCGGGTCGAGGGTGACTGATCTCACTCCTTGGGGCAGCAGATGGCCAGTGAGACACACAAAGAAGCTCACAATGTGAGCGACTGCCATTCAGATCATCTTTTCTGAATGGGACAGGACACACATCCCACAATGCCCTGGTTCAGCCCTCTGCAGCTCGGCGTCTGGAACCGACAAAACTCATTGGCTGCTTCTGTGTTCAGTCTCTTACAAAGCCACAGTGTTGGAAGCATAACATCATACCGCCTGCTGGTACTTTTCATAATTAAGCAGCCGTCCGCCTCCCTGCTGCATCTCAAGAGCACTGTTCCTTGCTTCATTGAAGCTTGGTCGTGTGAAAGAAGATGGTGTTGGCAGCATTCAGTGCTCACTTCTGTGTTAGAGGTCATGGTTAGGGTGGTGTGTTTTTTCCACATCCTCTTGAGCTGTTAGGGCAGGATGGTTTTGCTACCTCTGAACCCCGAAGTCCCTTATCACCCCTAAATCTCACTCAGTAAAGTTCACAGGATATGAAATATTCCCAAGCAGCCAGGAGCACTTCATCCTGCCACTAATACAATTCTCATTACGGATATTTTCCAAATCCTCTTCTGGCTTTGAGACAAAACAATGCTACCCCAAACATAGTCAAAAGATTTTGTGTACAGTCTAAACACATTGCTTTGAGGGATTGAGTTACTGAACCATTACGGTTCAGACAAAAAATTAAGAAAATTGTGAAGAATTTCCTAGTCTAAAAAAATAGACAGGGAGGTTGTATGAAGTCTGCCCTTGTTAATGCTTGCGGCACTACGTCATGGAATGTGGCAGCAGGACAGAAGCGTGAGGTCTATTTAGATTTGGGGTTGGGGGTTGGAGTGGGGCTTCCCACTGCAGACTGCACACACAAGAGCTGACTGTGTGTTACTGACACATGCCCCTCCCTTCCTCTGTTTCTCCACAGATGAGCGATGGAGAGAGAGACAGAGAGAGAGGAACAGCTGTGGTAGAGAGACAGTGAAGGGAGGAGGATCTCAGTGAGAGTCAGATGCTGCACCAGGCAGGAGCAGACAGAAGTCAGCCGTAGACAACGTTGGAAAAAGAGGATGACCAGTGTAAAGGAATATGTCTAAAAGAAATATGAAGGAATATCTTTGTATGCTCTGACAACTGGCTTTATTAGAGGTAAAAAGAAACTCTATTACTATGTAATACTGTTGTTTTAAAAGTGTGTGTTTTTGTGTGTAGGTGCATGGATGGGTGGATAAGTGAACAGTTAACTGGATAGATAGAAAGTTAGACAGATAGATGCATAGTTATATGGATGGTTAGGTAGAAAGATGAATGCATGGAATGCTTAACTTTGACCTTGATGTTTCTTTACCATTTTCCTCACAGATCAGAATGGGAAATACAGATAGTCAGTATAGCAATTTCATCATCCCTGGTAAGGGAAAATCTAGCTCCTTGAAGCTGCACACCTCAAAAGAGGAGGCACTTTCCCCACATTCTTGGTGGAGGAGCACTGAAAGCACCTCTGGATACAAGGCCAAAAATGGATTTTCACCACACAAGAGCAGCCAACCTTACATCTCCCGCCATTATGACTGCATTAAAGGGGGATCTAGTGACGAAGTACGTTCAGAGAGACACAGAGACAATGACAACCTTTTATTACAGGGAAATGGATTCTTTGTAGGCTACAGACAACAGACTGGAGGCCTCCAGGCCCCTATGAAGAGCACCAGTTCTGAGATTAAAGATAGTAAGAACAGTCCCAAAGTTCTTTTTCGTGAGGATGGAAGTCTGAGGGTAGAGTTTACCAATGCACGGAGGGAGCCGGATGTTGCACTGTCTTTGGGCAGCTGTCTCAGTGGACCTGTTGATGCTACCCAAAGGGCCAGTAATGGGAGCTCTCTTAGCTCTGAGGGTTCATGGTATGACTCACCCTGGGGGAATGGGACAGAAGATCTGTGTGATAACGTCTTCACCACCGGCCAACCTTCGGACAACAGTAGTGGATATACCACACTCTCATCCACACGTACTGTAGATTTTGGATGTTTTAATGGTTACAATACAGAACAACCTGAGAACCATATGGGTAACCTCACCTGCCAAGCCACAGTTCATGGCAGTCAGTATGCAAGCAGTGATTGCAATAGTAATGGGTACAATGCTAACCGAGCTGAGGAAGACAGTGGTATTGGAGACTCTGTGTTCCTTCATTTGGAACATAATGGATTATCCAACCTTTACGCAAACCCCAACATGACCGTGCCATTCCCTACCATGGGCATCCTAGCGGTGGATCAGCTTGAGGACACTCCTCACCTCCAAACCTCACTGACCGCTTCCCTGGATGTGAACTCCCAGGATGAGAGTCAGAAAACCCAGAATTACACCTCACAAACCCTGCCATGCAGAAAAGCAGTTCCTGATGGGAATACAAGGAAGGACTCGCTCAAGAGTCGCATCCACCGCCTCAGCGATTGGACAGGAAGTCTAAGCAGGAAGAAGCGAAGGCTGCAGGTGAGAAAATTATTTTTTTTGGTGTATTGGGCGTTAGTGTAAATCTGTCAGCATAGCAGACCTTCTTGTTTGACTCCAGAATTATCATGCAGATGTTATCATATTACAATTCCATTTCCTGTTCAGTGTTCTGGGTGTAAAATGATGTTTTAGTTGAAGTTGACTCTTCAATGCTGTAAAGCATTCTTAGATGACATTCCTCTCTGAAACAACAAATTACTGGTATGCTTGTTGGACTGGCCATGATTTGTAAGAGTTGTAAGGAAGAGTAAAGGGTGTGAAAAACTTCACAACATTGTGGCAACCTTGTAAAACAGTTACATGTTAACATTTGCCATCCTCTTCTCACTTCATGTCTACCCAACCTCAGGAACCAAGTACTCTGGACTTTACAGAGGTCGTCAGCTGTGGAGCTGGGGGCACACTAGAGGAATCCAGACCATTTTGGAATCCCATGTCCTCCCAGACACAGCTGGACTGCTCTGGTTCCTCAACGGGCCCATTTGGGCAGCAGAACCAGGGTGCGGCCTTGAGGCAGAACATCTATGAGAACTTTATGCAGGGCCTAGAGACTGGCAGCAGCAGTGGAACTGCTGATGGACTCCAGGTCTGGGAGGGTGAAGGAGAAAGCAGCAGTGGCTCAATGGGCTCTTTGGAGCAAATGGACTTCCTGTTTGAGAAGGAGCAAGGTGTTGTGCGGAGGGCTGGTTGGTTGGCTTTTAAGCCCCTCATTACCCTCCACAAGGACCGCAAACTGGAGCTGGTAGCAAGACGCAAGTGGAGGCAGTATTGGGTCACGCTCAAAGGTAAGATGGTAGTCTTGAGAACAAGCGGACAATAAATGCAGATTAACACTAATGCTGAATTTTCAGCAAGTAAAACTTGCACAGCCAATTCAATTTTTCAGTTCTAAGACTTCAAAATATAGCTGTAATGGATAATGTTTGCTCGTCATTATTAGGAGCTCTATCTCGGTTTCCCTGTCTCCTGTAGGCAGTACACTTTTGTTGGGTGAATCCAATGGAAAGACCTCCCCTGAGCAGGAATGCACACCACATTACGCAGTGCTTGCTGAAGATAGTATTTTGCAGGCAGTTCCTGAGCATCCCAAGAAAGAGCATGTCTTCTGCCTCAGCAATGCCTATGGAGATGTCTATCTCTTTCAGGCATGTGGCCTTTATCATATAATATAGTACACAGTACACTATTTCCACAGTGTGGACTTTTGGCTATAAGTTGTCTCTTATCTCTCACCTGTTACTTGCAGGCTGCTAATCAAACAGACCTGGAGAATTGGGTGACGGCCATCCATTCTGCCAGTGCATCACATTTAGCTAAGCGTCAGGGGAAGGAGGACACTCTGCGTTTGCTGAAGAGCCAGAGCAGAGCTCTTCTGCAGAAGATCGACATGGATGGCAAAATGAAGAAGATGGCAGAGCTGCAGCTGTCCGTCATCAGCGACCAGAAGAACAGGAAGGCTATTGAGAGCCAGGTGAGGAACAAAACAGATGTGTGTGTGTGTGTGTGTGTGTGTGTGTGGATGTTTATGCATATGTGTGTGGTTTGTTTCAAAAGTTTGAAGGCCAAATCCAAGTTGTTCAGATGAGTGGTTTGCTAAATTGGGCAATTAAGTCATTGATGTTGGTGTTTGAACAGCAACCACACCACAGTGCCTTCAGAGCATCCAAGAATATATAATACAAGCATTCAGACTTGTCATCCCCATGTCCTGCTGATCCGCATTATCTACATTTCTAGGTTTTTAGGTTTTCTAAAGAAAATGTGAGGGTTACTTTCCCATACATAAGTCACCGCCAGTGTTGTGGGTTGTTGTAACTCTATAATATTTATAATGTCTATAGCTTTCTCAAATGTATTTCAATGCGTTGCTCTCTCTCCTTCATCTCTGACCCACAGATCCTGCAATGGGAACAGAACCTGGAGAAGTTTAACATAGAGCTCTTCCGCATGCGCTGTTACCTGGCTAGCCTGCAGGGCACAGAGCTGCCCAATCCAAAAAGCCTGCTAGCCACTGCTGGACGCCCGTCTAAAATGGTGCTAGGTCGTCTGGGAATTTTCTCTGTCTCGTCCTTTCATGCGCTGGTGAGGATCTGTCACATGCTTTGAGGCAATTGTGTAAGATACCAAAAAAAGACCTCATTAAAACAGTCTACCTTTGAGATGCGCCACAAAAATTAAATTAAGATGATGGAGCACTGTGATTTTTTTAAAATGAGCTTGTGTTTGTGCAGATATGCACTCGTGATGAAGCCACCCTGAAGAGACGATCTCGCTCTCATCCTCGAGGTATGCGGAACAAACGAGGACTGCTCTTTTCTTCACAGAAGGGATTAGACAGTCTGACCAAACGTAACCATGAAAAGAGACAGTCCCTGTCCCAGGTAAGAAATACTCTTTGGTAGGGGCAACCGCAATGAAATTATTTAAAAAAATAATCTGGCTAGAACTGAAAATATCATGGAAATTCTTTTGCCAGACAGTTATGTATTTTGAGACCTGCCAAAACCTAACAATAAAGAATACACTTAGGGAAAATAAAAATAAAAGGAGTTTTTAAAGTTTTTCTTTAATTAGTGTTAATCCTAATTGACGTGAATCAGTACATACATAGCTGTGATTTCAGGTTAGGAGTCTTACTCTGAGGTTCACTGGCCTGTGTTTACGACTGCAGTACTGATTAGTCATTTAAAGGGGTCATATGATGCTATTTTAAAGATCATTATTTTGTGTATTTGGTGTAACAGAATATGTTGACATGCTTTAATGTTCAAAAAACATTA
>NW_015558575.1:596027-598198 GCF_001515605.1 Sinocyclocheilus anshuiensis | reverse complement strand
AACCAATGATTCCTAATTGCATCTACTTCCGGAAAGGCCAAATAAAGTGTTTTTGCTTTCGCACTGAAATACACAGCGTCTCCCTGACATGGCTGCATCAACACTACTGCTGTTCCTGAAACCACGCCTTCTTTCTTTGCGTGCACATTTGGGCGGAATTATGCTAATATTTCCAAATAGTGATCTAGACATGTGGGGGCGTGTTAGAACGAGCCGTTTTAGGAGGGCGTGGTTGACTCTTAACATTTATAAAGAATATCTCTTTGGATTTGAGACTTTAGTCTTTGCAACTTTACAGATCTTCTTTATGCACCAAGAGCTTGTAACACTCCAAAGAGAAAGGAAAACTTGAAATCGCATCATATGACCCCTTTAAGACACAGGCCTGTTTTACTCATTTAGTCTCACAGTAGTGTGTTAATGCTGTCCACAGGTGTCAGGGTGGGAAACACTGTCACACTCGGACAAAACAAACAGCCACTGACTCACACATCAAAGCTTTCTCTGGAGGTCAAATGGCAGGAAAACACAGAGCAGTCCTGTTCCTTTCTCCTGTCAAACTGTTCGGGGGCTGTTTTGGAAATACTGTTTCTCAATCAGTTCTTGTAATTAAGCCCAGCTCAGCATTCCTTCTCTGAAGGGCTTTTATGTTAACACAGAGCATGAGCTCTAAATCCACATGTATGATTAGGTAGACGGCCTCATGTGAGTTTGGAGCCAATCACTCAGAGGTTCCAGCCTCATAATCATCCATCCTTAAGTGGACCAAACCTGGTCAAAACAGCCCCTAATAGTGCATGATTCCAAAGACGGGGATTACAATGAGCTGCATGCGGTTAATTGCTGCAAGCTGGAAACAGTCTGAGAGGAGAGACAGCTTCTACTGCACAGATGTAGCGTCTGTGTTACTTATAGTTAGTAGAATGTCTAAAGTGGACTATTGAAATAAAGTATAGCTACTCACCAACTAGCGCTGCATGATACTGATGAAAAATTTGATATGCGATATCTGGTTAAATAACACAATATGATAATGCTGTGTGTTAAATAAATGTGAATTATATTTAAATATATACAAAACTGAAAATTATATAACCAACAAAAATGTTGCAGGTGCTTTGGCCTGACTCGTCTTTTTAGACTAGTTTGCTTAGAGAGCATCACAACGGCTTGTTGATATGTCTTGCATATGTCATTGAAGCACATGCACTCGCACACACACACACACACACACACACACACACACACACACACACACACACACACACACACAGGTTTGTTTTTGTGAAAAGTGGGGACATCCCATAGGCGTAATGGTTTTTATACTGTACAGACCGTATATTCTATTGCCTTACACCAACCCTACCCCTAAACCTACCCCTTACAGGAAACTTTGTGCTATTTCAGATTTTCAATACACTCCATTCTGTGTGATTTATAAGCGTTTTGAAAAGTGGGGACATGGGGTAATGTCTTGAAAAGCCACCTTCTCCTTGTAATACCTATGTCATACCTTTGTCATTATACAAATTTATGTCCTCATTTGTCACAAAAACGCACACACACACACACACACACAAACACACACAAACACACCCCATATAACAATTGTGTGCCCAGTATATTCTCTGCTATCTGCGTCGGCATAAAACAACAAATAATTTTCAAAGTACAGCCACATTTACCATTGATCAGCAAAATTTCTCAAGCCAATTCCAGTCATTTCAATATAAATCCGCATGATCGGGAGTTTTGTCTGAAGGCCAAAAGTTCCAACATAGATTTTGCTCATGTTCAAGTTTGTCACGCAAATTCGCTGCAACGACCAAAACTGCTTGATTTTCAAGTAACTTTAAAATTTTTAACCAGATGTGTGATGAAAAAAGCTATTTCTTTTTTCATGTAAATTTGAGTTTTTGTTTGACCATAACAATTGACCGGACATATTTGATGTTTGGTTTCGGTTGTGTAGGTGCTGGTTGGCTGGGCTTAGCTGGTTTAAGCTGGAAGTAGCCTGGCCAAGCTGGTTTTTAGCTGGTTGGTCAGCTGGTCTCCCAGCCTTGACCAGCTAAAGAAGACCCCACTAAAACCAGCCTGCAGACAAGCTATGACCAGGCTGGAAGACCAACTAAAACCAACCACCCAGCTTAGGCTGTTTTCAGCTGTTTTTT
>NW_015558575.1:591783-595836 GCF_001515605.1 Sinocyclocheilus anshuiensis | reverse complement strand
GGCTGTTTTCAGCTGTTTTTTCAGCAGGATTTTCTGTTTTTATTTTTTAAAGCATTGTGTTGTTAGCTTAGCAACATGCTAACATAATATTCTGTTTTAACCATGAGTATAAGTCGAGTGTCTTGTGCGCTTCGCATGTGTAGCACTATTAGTGATGTTAACTGCCTTGTTGCTCATAAATAGTGTTTCAGTTCAGTCAGTTGTGAGGTTTTATTCAAGACAGGATGCTGTTTTATTATGTAACTAGCTGTCTATGTACCGTGAGGAGTCCACCTCACTGCAGGAACAAAGCTTATGTCAGTTTTTGGTATTTTGGGTTTTGCCTTTTCAATTATTTGTAGAGGACAAGCCATACCCTTGTCTGTTTGTATAGACTACATCCATATAATAATTATGTATGGCACATGGGTGTCTTGGGTGAGGGGAGGCCGTGTCTCCCACTCTGCCTTCATGATTACGGCTGATCCATCTGTCAGCTTTTATAGACATATAATTTTAGCATCTTCCAGACCTCTCATTATTTCCCAGCAAACCTCAGGGTTATTTCTGCTGTGATCTACAATCAGAATAGTATCAAAGCTGGCGCCTCAGATTGATGGTTTCTAATTAAAGCATGGACATAGAAGCATGCTGCTTTTTTTAGCCTGGATGCTGCTCTGCATTTCTTACGATGTGTGTTTAATGTTTCTGTATGTGTGTTTGTGATGCAGATTTTTGAAGGATATTCCTCTGGATCATTTGGTCATCCATCCACACAAAGCAGCTCAGACCATAATGCAACAAGTGAAAATCACATCTTCTGTGAGCCACTGTGGGAGAAAAAGGTGTGTTGAATCGCATTAAAGGGATAGTTCACCCAAAAAATGAAAATTACCCCATGATTCACTCACCCTCAAGCTATCCTAGGTGTATATGACTTTCTTCTTTCAGACGAATACAATCTGAGTTATATTAAAAAATGTCCTGGCTTTTCCAAGCTTTATAATATGAATGGGGGTTGAGATTTTTGAAGGCCAAAAAAGTGCGTCCATCCATCATAAAAATCATGTTTTAATAATATTTTGTTGTGCTTTAAGGAAGTACACTTATTTTGATATGTTAATTAACATAATAAAGCACTTGATTATAATTTTAATTGTTATGTTATTCGATATTACATTGATAGTTAATATATTTTACAAATACTAAATTGCAACTCAATCATTACAAACATGTAATTAAAAATATTTAAATAGACAACCTACACGCTTCAATAAAAATGACATTAAATACAGAGTTCTGGCATGAAACTCTAGATGGTGCAGTCCGATAGGTCTAACTCAATCTGACCTAATGACATAATTATGACATGACACAGCTGATTGGTTCTCTCCTGTATCAGTAGCCAATGAGCTCGCTGCCCAACATTCAAATATATGACTAGTGTTTGCTGTAGCAGTTGCAGCTTGCTTCAGAAACCCTCCACCTTCCCAAGCTCCACCTGTATAGATCTGCTACGGGGTGATTCATGTATGCTATATGGGAGTTATTTTATGTATGTTATATTTGCAGCAGCAATATTTCTTACATGCTCACAGCAGCATGTTGTGAAAGTATTGGCAGTAGCATATCTCGGTATTTGCTCTGCCGCAGCAGCAGCAGCAGCAGCGTAGCAGATCTATTCCGCCATTGCATTGTCAAGTCCCCATATTGAGGATGCAGCTGAAGGACAATAGAATTACATTGAACGAACCTCCCCCATTCTGGCCATTTCTCCACCCCGTGATCTGTTTGCACTGCATAATGTCAACAGATCAGCAGGTTGTTGTGACAGCTGTGTGAGTTGAGTCAGTGAAAAGGGACGTGACCCCCCTTTCTCCCTCTCAAAGAATAAAGAGTGCGCTAAAGATCCATATTAGTGTTGTTGGCACCTGGCTTTGACCCAGCAGGCTGGCTCAGAACAAGAGCAGAGGAAAGTTTGAGGAGTGGATTTTTTTCTCACGTTTTGTTTGCTAGAAAGGCAGCTGTAAACGTAATGCTATGTTCCAGCATCAAGCTATTTTTATGTATAAATAATTGAAAAATAATAATCAATGATTTTATTATGATCAAGTACTTTAAATGTGCTTTAGTATGTTAGTCAGCACATCAGAATAATTGTACTTTAAAATGTGACAAAAGATCAGTACAACATGATTCAACGTACTGTAAAACCTCCACTTTTACATAGTGCACTTTTTAAAAGTACTTAAGTGTCTTAAGAAACAGTCATAAAAGTAATCTCTTTAAGTACACTTAATTTGTGAATATTATATTATTTGCAAGCCCACATTCAGAACAATTAATCACACTTCTTTTTCACAAGGGAAATGAAAAGACGATACACTGTAGTGATATCATACTATTATTGGAAAAAGCTATTTTGATAATAGCTACTGTCAAATTGGTAGCATTGCTATTATTTGGTATTTTCTAAAACTATATCTTACTTTTTTATTTATTTATTTATTTTATTAATAAATAAATAAATAAAGAAAGTAAGATATAGTTTTAGAAAATAAGAATAAGAAATAAGAAATCATTTTGCAATTATTTTGCAGCACATTTCAGTTTAAACATTTAGCATTTCATATAGTTGATGGTTATATATCAAGACTAGTAGCATAAAACAGCGTAAAATCATAAATCATAAAATCATAAAAAGTGTAAAAGTTAACATCATTTATGTCGGTGTAGCAGACGAAACGTGGTTCTGATGTCCACACTGAATGCACAGGGACTTTATTTTACTATTTGCAGTATTAAATAATAATGCAAAGTTATATAAAGCAACTAATATTATCTCAATTATCAGTGTCATATTTCATACTAAGCTATTGAATTATTTCAAACTGAGACATTGATCTATACGTTTTTCACTTTTGGTCTTTTTTATCCTCTTGCCTGTTGTCAGCAGAAGTTGGATGTCTTTACCAAAATGCATATAACAGCGCCTCCTGAAGGTAACCCGTGGGACTGCAGTCTGGAAAGCCGGGTGTACGTGCTCATGCCGGACAGTCAGGTCGTCAGTGTGCCAGTCAAACAGGACTCTCTGGTTGCTGATGTTCTCTCATTGGCCTGCAAGGTAATTCAGCAATCACCTCTCACAGACCCAGTGACCTGAAATGGCCATAACCAGAAAAACACGAACAACTAAAGTTCATGCGTTTGCATTTTCTGTCTTTTGTGGTCTCTTGTGTCTGGTTCAGACCTCATGAAATGACAGAAAGCGTGCACAATAACTTGAGGTTCTCACAGGATGCATTCGCTTTGAGATGATTTAATAAATCATTACACATTCTGAGCTCCATATTGATCTCTATATGAATGTAATAGTGGATATCATTGTCTTTTGTAGGCAAAGCAGCTTGACCCAGCTCTGCACTGCCTGCACACGAGGAGACATTTGGGACAAGATGTGGAGAGAAGTACTCCAGTGCCCACAGACCAGCTGAGGACCCTGGTGAGACGAAAACACACTTTATAAAGCAGATTGTTCAAGCTAAACTCTATTTAGATTAGTATTGCCTGCAACAATAACCATCTTAACCAGTTTGTTCTGTTAACCTAACGTTGCCCATCTAAAACTAGTTGGATTGGAATTTAAGCAAGTCCAAACTAGTCTAAGCTGTTTTTTTCTTGTTATACACACTAATTTCACAAAACCTTGCTTTATCACACAGCAACAATGATGCTCTGCTCTTGTTTAACAGGTCTATGATGAACTGGAAGTTTGGCCTCTCAATGTGTTGACCATAAACATGTCCCGGCCAGACACAACCATAGACTTTGGTGAGTTACTGTACAGCAGGATCAGCAAGAAAAGAAATAGTTCACCCATAAGTGAATATTTATTCACTCTCGTCATTTACATAATTTCCTCACTCTTGCATTGTTCAGAAACTGTATGATGTTTTTCAGAGGAGCAACAAAGTTTAGCAGAATATCCAAGCTGCTCTGTTCCATACAGTGTATATATATTAGAGCCCGACCGATATATCGTTTAGCCGATATTATCCGCCGATATATCGGTAT
>NW_015558575.1:575601-590543 GCF_001515605.1 Sinocyclocheilus anshuiensis | reverse complement strand
CAGTGCGGTGGTGGCTTGAGTCTGTTGAATGGTGATTTAACGCTACGTTGTCACCTAGTTGGAGAGACTCAATGCTAAAGTAAATAAACAACAATGTCCCCGTCTTTTACTCTCACAATGAGCTTATCATACTCGTTTGCTACATTAGTAGGGCCCTATGATTTCCGCAATGCAGAAAACACAAACTGAATGGTGGAATCCAGTCATAAAAACGGAATTTACTGTATAACGCGGAATTTCAAGGAATTTGTCTTATTTTTGATGAATAAATAAAAAAACAGTGAATGTTCTGCATGTTCATTTGATTACCAGAAAATACACAACACAAAGTTTGTAAAAAACAAAAAAAAATATGAATTATTATTATTTATTAATTTTAGATGTTTACATCGTACCAGTCAAAAGTTTGGACACACGAATGGGAAGTGTGTCCAAACTTTTGACTATACTGTACTATAATATAGCCTACACATAAAGCATATCGGCCGATATATCGGTATCGGTCTTTTTTTACTCCCAATACCGATATCGGCATCGGCCCCCAAAAAACCCATATCGGTCGGGCTCTAATATATATGTATATATTTTTAAAAACTGTACTTTCATATAATATGAATGAAAAAAGGCCATTTAAGTGTACTTAGAGAACAAATGAGTTGTAAGTGCTAAAACCACACATTCAATTTCATTGTATGGAAAAGTTCAGCTTGGGCATCCCGCTGAACATCTCCTTTTGTGTTCCACAGAAAAAAGAAAGTCACACAGGTTCAAAGCAACATGTAAATGAATAAATCTTGACAGAATTTTTCAGAACATTCCTTTAAATGTGTTGAAACAATTCTGGCAATGATTGATTTAATCTTACGGCTCTCTGCAGGTTTTGCGGTCACAGGTCATGTGGATGGTGCCAGGAGAAGTCATGTGTATGTGAGCGAGGTGAATCCTGAAGGCCTGGCGTTTATTAGAGGTAACATTTCAATATATCTTATGCCTCGATACGATTTTAAATGTTATGATTGATGGAACGTATTGTGATTGATTTGTATGATGTGTATTGTCTTTGTAGGTCTGAAAGCTGGAGACGAGATCTTGACTCTTAATGGTGTGAGTGTGGCCTCTCTTGACCTCGGCCTCATGCAGAGCTTCTTCAGCCAGCAAGAGCTCCGTCTCATCCTCAGACGCGAGGATAACAGCGCAGACGACCAAAGCTCCGTCTGGCCAGACTGTGACCCCAGTGAACCTGATCAACCCCAACCTCCTCAGGGCGACATCATTCACCTGGAGCAGTGGACCACAGGTAGAAAAGCACAATGCACTTTATAATGCACTGCTCTTCTATAAACGCTACCGTTCAGAAGTTTGGGGTCCGAAAAGAGTTTTTAACTTTTTTTTTCTAAATTTAAAATTAATGAAAGATTATGTTAAAAATGAAAGATTAATGTAAAAAATTTGAATTACTTATTTATTTATTATGTTTTTGAAAGAGTGTCATAGCTTTTCTATTTTGATATATTTTAAATTGTAATCTATTCCAGTGATGGCAAAGCTGAATTTTCAGCAGCCATTATTCCAGTCTTCAGTGTCACACAATCCTTCAGAAATCATTCTAATAAGCCAATCTGGAAGAAAAATGTCTTATTATCAACAATGTTAAAAACAGTTGAGATGCTTAATATTTTTGTGGAAACCTTGATAAAAAAAGTTTTCAGGATTCTTCGACCAATTGAAACTTTAAGCATTTATTTGAAATTTGAAATGTTTGCAACAATGTAAAAGTATTAATTTCTTTAAAAACAAACAAATAAATAAATCTTACTGACCCCAAACTTTTGAATAATATTGTATTTTGCCATTATATCTTTTCAAATAATATTGGATGTGCCCTGCTTTTTCTGCATTAACCCTACATGAACTGCAGAGGGCAACAAACTTTGCATTTGACTCTTATTGGTGGTCTGGGTATTTATTTCTGCATACTGTTTCCAGGGATGTCATGTGGCTAGGTTTTTGAGGGGGCAGCAGTGGTCCTAGCTCATGCCGTGCCCTTTTTATGAGAAAAACAAACAAACAAAAAACACCCATTAAATGAAAGAACGTTCAAGTCTCAGTTTACGTTTTTTTTTAAATAATGTTTTCGATAAGCACATTTTTACCTACAGTAATCATGGTAAACTGCTACAGTAGTCATCAGTAAATATTAACCAACTTCAACTTTATTTGATTTTGTAAGTAGAATTTAAATGTATTTGGTTACCCATCAACTGAACAGGCATTAGTGAAGAAACTGCCTGCAGGGCTTGCGGAGGGCTGTGACTGCTGGCGGCCTCTGGCTCTTTAGACGTACTGCAAACAATGAAACAACTCCTGCTGTTTTTATGATGAGAACCTAACGATGGACAACTTGTTTCACAGCATGACGCTGTCAAAATGCCCAGACATAAACTATTACACCACAGGGCTCTCCGCAGACAACAAGACTGTTATTCTCTACAGGATGGTGTTTCCTGTAGAGGGGTTTGTAACATTATTCTAACAGTAAACCTAGTGCATATTAGGTTTTCCCATTTGATGCAATGCCAAGCTTTGTAGAATCCGAGACGAGGCCTGCTGAAGTGGACCTGCATCAGTTAGTGAGATCAGTTCAATGGCGGTTAATAAAGGTCAAATGCTTGCACTGGTCGGACTATATTGAGCCATATCCCGAGAGAGAGCGCTGAGTTAATCAGCCTTGAGTGTCTTTATTTCACTCTCTATCACCGTGACTTAACACGTCTTACTTTAAAAAAACAGACCACTCTTTCATTAACATCTTGTCCACCTCCTTTTCTCCCTCAGATCCAGCTCAAGAGCAGGAATTTCCCGAGGGCTCCGCGACGCCTGCTTTGGAGGAGCTGAACGATAAGGCCAAGTGGGGCGAAAAGGTAAGCCGAGGGAATGAGCTGTGGTGCTGTCAGAGATTTAGGAGGTGTGAGCAGCTTGTGTTGAGAGACTGGCTGGTGTGATCAGGATTACGGTGGGTGTTATGGGGTCAGATGGAGAGAGAGACGTGCTCAACAGAATTCCACAGTCTTACTGCACACTTGGCAGCTGCAAACAATAATATTTGACTTTCATTGCTTTGAAAGGTTTAAAATGTAAAATGTTTTTGCACGGCATGTAGGGCTTGGCAGTCATTTTTCAGTATTCAAGTTTACACAAATTTGTGTTTGGGGTCAGTAAGTTTTTTTTAATACTTTTAATTACCAAGGATGTGTTAAATTGATCAAAAGTGACAGTACTGGGTTACAAAATTCTATTTCAAATCAATTTTGAACTTTATAGTCATCAAAGAATCCTGAAAAAAAGTGTATCACGATTTCCACAAAAAAATATTAAAAACAAAAAATTATGTTTTCAACATCGATAATAAAAATATTTTTTTCTAATGTCACTAAATCAGCATATTAGAATCATTTCTGAAGGATCATGTGACACTGAAGACTGGAGTAATGATGCTGAATATTCAGCATTTTCTTTAGGAATAACTTATATTTAACAATATTACTGTTACTGCTGTATTTCAGATCAAATAAATGCAGCTTTGGTGAGCATAAGGGACTTAAAAAAAAAAAATCATTAAAAAATCTTACTGACCCGAAGCTTTTTAACTGTAGTCAAGTCAAGTCACCTTTATTTATATATTTATGCAATACTGGTTGAGTCAAAGCAGTTTTACAATGTCAAACAGGACACTGTATTTTGCTGTTTATGACCATGCATAGTTATTTTGAGGCATACAAATAAAATTTGATTTAACATCATATTTACAAATATCTTTTAAACACTGTGGAAACATATCTTGCATTAAACATTTTCAGTCTACTTTGGTTGTTTGGTCAAAATTATATTTCCTCCGATTGAAATACTGGGCAAATACATAAAAACAGAAGTACAAATATTTTCAAAAAGGTTATAAAGTCTCAAGATGTGAAATGTTGATTGAGGTTTCTCTGTTTGACCTTTGCTATTTTTTATATGAAAAAAAAAAAGGTTTTCTGTAGGACGGCATCTCTCAGTGAACAAAATGTCTGATTGACTCACTGCTGCTTTATGGGAGGTCAGTAACAGATCAGCATGTGGTCATTTAGATTTAATCCAGGCTTACAGAGACTGGAGAGAGAGCGAGAGAAAGAGAGAGAGAGAGAGAGAGAGAGAGAGAGAGAGAGAGAGAGAGATTAGCATGTACCTGCAGTAGACAGAGTATTTTGGTGTCTATAGTGTAGTACATGTGTAGAGGAGAGGTCTGAGGTCATGTGTCGGGTGGTGGGACAGAACAGTGCAGGAGGAGATGAAGAGGAATTCTGTGCGCTCTTCCCGCTGTCGTCTCTCCGTCAGACCCTCAAGGAGATGTTGGTGGGACTGCTGGATGATGTGAGCGTGTGTGGGAGGTGTGAGTGCATCTCACTGGTACTGACATCATTTCTCAGTCTTTTTTCTTTGTTTTTGTGGTTATAAAGTGATTATTTGCATGTGTTTATGGTAACACTTTATAATAACATTTATTAATATAATAAACATTGTACATTATGTAAAAGATCTTTAAAGGATGAGTCAACTATATGTAAGCCATTTGTAGATTGCATTTGTTTGGGGCAGGACTATCAGTTTTACCAACCAATGGCAGATGAAAATTTGATGAATATATTTTTATATATAATCATATTTGGATGTTATGCATTATATAATGTTAATTATATAAAACTTAAATAACACTTATCTAAATTTTTAGTAGTAATATTTAATAACAGTAACATGTCCATTTAGGGTGTACATTGAAAAAAAAGTTTCACTGTGCTTGTTAACTATTTTACAGAAATATATATTTATAATATATAAACAAAAATATTTAAACAATTTTATAAAATTGTATATAATTATTATGTAAACTACTTTTTATATTATTTATCCTTACTGGTAGAAATTGAGTCAAATGTATTATCTAAATAAAAATATTTAACTTCATATTGTTTTTACAATGAACAATCTGAAGTGCAAGCCATTTTGTGTGCGATTATAAGGAATTCAACATTTAATTCATACATTTTCTAAAGAATAATGTCATCCTTAGAAGTCAAGTCAAGTCACCTTTATTCATATAGCGCTTTATACAATACAGATTGTGTCAAAGCGGTTTTAGTGTTAAACAGGAAAAAAGTTTGTCAATGCAAGAGGACAATAACAAACAGTCAATTTTTCAGTTAAAGTCAGGCTTTATAAGAAATTAGCAAGATTTCAAAATGTGTATGATATTCAATAGGGAGACAGTGCAGAACCTGGCTAATATGGTCATACTTCTTGGTTCTAGTAAGAACTCTAGCTGTTGCATTTTGGACCAGCTAGAGTTTGTTTAATATACGCGCAGAGAAAACCACCCAATAAAGCATTACAATAATCTAACCTTGAAGTCATGAACGGATGATGCATACCATAGGGCCGTTGCTATATTGGCAGAACAGGCACTTGAACTCTGCATTATGAAGGGCCTCTATAACTGTACCATATGTAACATGGGCCATGGCATATGTTTCATTTTTTACATGAAAAACGGTGGTAATTCATACACAGCCTCTCTCTCTCTCTCATAAATGAGCACTTGATAAATTACACTTTTCTGAGAATATAATATTGAAGTGGAGATCGCTAAACTGCAAGCTAACCGGTGTTTTCAGAAACTAAGCGCGTTTAAACAGTGGAGAGAGTGCGTGCACATGGTTGACAAAGATAAGTAGCACATTTAGCAGGTAATTTCCCTATTGCGCAAGTGGGAAGCTCTGTTTTGGGGATTACGTCTCTTTATAGCCTATCAGGCAACACCGGTTGTGTTCCTCTGTGGCCAGATTAAACCTCGTTGTAGCCAATATATTATGCTCTATTCATTATTTTTTAGAAACCTTGCACTTTTCTACTCCGTTTTAAATGGTGTTCTTGTATTCAAATTAAGCGCGGTCCACTGCAGCGCATGTGCCTCGATATCGATACAGGGCCAGCTGTATCGATACTTGTATCATTAGATCTCTGTGACGATACATCGTCGTATCGATGTTTTGAACACAGCACTAGTCTGACCACAATAGAGTGCAGAATATCTATAAATGCTGATCCCAATGCATATTTTTCATTATAAACATGGATATTAAAATCACCAACAATTTAAGACTTTATCTGCAGCCAGCACTAAAATCAGAAAATTCATTGATCAATCTGTATGGTGCTCTGGTGGCCTGTATACAGTAGCCAGTACAAACGTCACAGGGGATTTATCATTAACACTTGTTTCTCTGGACAATGTTATATGAAGCACCATTACTTCAAATGGATTATACTTGAAACCAGACCTCTGAGAAATACTGAATATATTACTATGTATAAATTGTAGCGACACCACCCCTTTACCTTTTGGACTCGGCTCATGTTTATAACAGTAATCTTGAGGGGTAGACTCATTTAAAGTAATGTAATCATCTGGTTTTAGCCAGGTTTCTGTCAAACAGAGCACATCTAGGTTATGATCAGTGATCATATCATTTACTAAAAGCGCTTTCGTAGAAAGGGATCTAATATTCATTAAGCCTAGCTTTATCATTTGTTTAACTGTATTATATCTGTTTTTTATTTGTTGAACATCAATTAAATTGTTACTCTTAAATTGGTTTGGACGTTTTTTGTATTTGTTAGTTCGAGGAACAGACAGTCTCTATAGTATGATATCTAGGTGAAAGAGTCTCTATGCGCTGACTTCTGTGATAGTAAGATTCCAACAGAAAATCAAAGCTACACGGAGCTACAATCGCAAACCACTCAGCAGCACGCAAAGTCCATTTAAGGCAAGTCATTTCACTCAGCGGCCATCTTTGAAACGCCTCTCGGGCATGCAAGTGCAGCTCATATCTCTTTGAATGGGGAAACATCGAGTGACACATTTTAGGTATTCTATAGTCTTTGGCAGCACGGCAGACAAGAACCGGAAAATATAGAAATTATATTTTCAACATGAAAGAAAGTAGTTTCACTTCATTATAATATTTTTCTCAGAAAGCTGCCCTAATTCGCTGTCCTTCAAATGTCCCCTCACAATACAGAGTAATTATTACAAGTTATAATAAAGTGTTACAGCTATGGTTATATAACTTGTGTTTCTGCACGCAGATAGCCTGGACCATTTTATCTCATGCTGTTGTGTTCTAGTGGTCTGTAATTACTGTGGACATTGAAATGATCTTACTTGATTGTGCATTGTGTGTCAAAATAGATGAGTGCACTGTAAAAAATGACCGTGAATTTAACGATAAAAGACTGTACATATTTTTTACGGTAAAATTCCGGCAACCACAGCTGCCGTTTTTTTACCGTAAATTTTACGGAATTTTTTTTACAGTGTGTGTTTGTGAACGCATCTCCTATGACCTTAAAACACTCTCAAATGCACTTCATTATGATTGTACCGAGTTTTGAAAAGAATGATAATTTCGTATGGGTTTTATAGTAGGTTTTTTTTCCATCCTTTACGTGTTGAGAGCAGCTCTGCAGAGCCGCCCAGAGGGATTTATCAGTTTGTCAGCACTTTATTACACTCTGACAGCACAGATTACGATGACAAATGGCTTGAATTTTCACCGGTGATGCTGTTTTTTATGCGGTCCGGTGAAAGCGCACCACATGTGCTCTGGAGATAAAGCCTTTAGGAGAGCATTTGCATTTTTGAGTTGAGCTTTGAGTCAACATTTCTTGCCCTCAGGCACTGTTGGAGCCTGTTTCTAATGGTTCGGTTGTTTTATCCAGCAGTGCTGGATTGTATTGATTAAGAAGCAGGTCACTGATACAGCATTCAGTGAGTGAATGTGGGTGAGAGCGTCATTCATAAAACATTCAGGTGACGTCCCAGGCACAGGGAGTGTGTTGAAATCCCTTTGATTCCACTAGAGTTTGATTCAGTCAGTGTGTAAAGTTTAAATGCTAAACACACCGTTTAGCATTTAAAGAAATTACAAATAAAATTGCTTTGGATTTTCCCCCCAAAAAACATGAATGTGAAATGAATGACACTTTAACTGCTAACCTGTTCTTGCCACTGTAGTGACTTAATATGCAATTTAAGTCGTTAATTCTATAAGGGAATTAATCATTAATTTTATTTCTAGCTCAGGTTTTGAAAGGACTCGAATCTGAAAATTCTGAGTCAACCTGATTAAAACTGACTTTAAATTTACACTTTAAATCAAGGGTCGTCCAGCGAGCCGGTGATTCTTAGTATATTTTAACAATTTGAATCTTTGTATTTCCCTGGCCACGGTCAATACAATTATTATAAGTAAGCTATTATAGTAATTATTATAAGTAAGCTACGAGCTAGGTAGCAAGGGATCTTTGGCAAAAGTTTTAACCTTAAAATTATATGACACCAAACAATGATTCTTTATAAAATCCACCTCACAGGTGTGGCATATCAAGATGCTGATTAGACAGCATGATTATTGCACAGGTGTGCCTTAGGCTCACATTTTAGAGTGGCCTTTTATTGTGGCCAGCCTAAGGCACACCTGTGCAATAATCATGCTGTCTAATCAGCATCTTGATATGCCACACCTGTGAGGTGGATAGATTATCTCGGCAAAGGAGAAATGCTCACTAACACAGATTTAGACAGATTTGTGAACAATATTTGAGAGAAATAGGCCTTTTGTGTACATAGAAAAAGTCTTAGATCTTTGAGTTCAACTCATGAAAAATGGGGGCAAAAACAAAAGTGTTGCGTTTATAATTTTGTTCAGTGTAGATAGGTATAGATTATTTATTGCCTAACTTTAACTTTTTACTTCTGGCGATGGTATTTCGACTTCATAATTCATAATCACACTTGTGTTCATTTGTGAAGATCATCTTATTGAAAAAAGGGTGGAAACCATAAAGCTTGTTATCTGCAACAATTCAAAAGCTAAAGTAAAAATTCTACTGCGTTTTTGTTGAGGAAACCAGAGTGATGCTGACTTCTGGGTTGGCCTACAAAAATACATCATCACTGCAGCACTCTACTGAAAAACAGAACTAAAATACATTGATCTTTACTTTGTAGAATTCAGAGACGGTGTGTAATCTCTACCAGACGTTCCCTGAAGGCTCCGTTCTTGTGCCAGAGGGCCACAGGAACCCTTACTCCACTGAAAATGCCCATGCCAGATCCTCTCCCCGTCAGATGTCCGTCACAGAGCGCCTGCGCATGGTCATTCAAGAGCTGGTGGACACGGAGAAATCTTATGTCAAGGTACTAAACCGCAGCTGTGGCATTTTTCAAAGTGTATTCATTGTTTTAATGGAGACATTAATTAAAGCATAATGCCTTTTTCTGTATTTACACTGTCATATCACTTGTGTCCCGTTGTTTAGGACCTTGGATCTCTGTTTGAGATCTATCTGAAGCCATTACAAAGAGAAACCTTCCTCAGTCATGATGAGGTATGTTTTGCGGTGTAAAATAATGTGTTTTGGAGTCCAAATGGTCTTATTTTGTTATATTTAACTAAACTGAGTCAGAACCGAGCTCAGTTTAGCACATAATGTCCGTAATTGCAGTTTTATCCTTTTCCTGTAGATGGAGTCTCTGTTCGGCAGCCTGCCAGAGATGCTGGACTTCCAGAGGGTTTTCCTACAAACCCTAGAGGAGAGGACAACTTCCTCACCAGACTACCATGCACTAGAGACTCCAGAGAAACTCAAGGTAAAATATGGTGATGAAATTATGCCGGATTGTATGATTAACCCTCTGATGCATAAAATAATCAGTTCCTAGTCTGGATCACCTGGAATAAACGATACAATTAAATACTCCAGAAGTACTTTTGTCAAGCATTTTGTTGTAAATTTAAAAACAAAATGACATAAATAGGTCTGTCATACAGAATTATGGGTAAGGGTCAAGTCAACGCACTATTGTTTAAAATTAGTTTAAAATTACTAACCAAAATAAAACTAAAACTGAAATAAAAAAAAATGTAAACTATTTAGATAAATAATTACAAAATTATAAAAAAAAATCACATACAATTACTCAAAATGTAACTAAAATTAAAATGAAAACTGATAATATAAGTCCAAATATTAATAAAAGCTAAAAGGTGTCAATTTTTCAAAATTGAAATGTATAAATCATCTGAAAGCTGAATAAATAAGCTTTCCATTGATGTATGGTTTGTTAGGATAGGACAATATTTGTCCGAGATATAATTATTTGAAAATCTGGAATCTGAGGCGGCAAAAAAATCAAAATACTGAGAAAATCATCTTTAAAGTTGTCCAAATGAAGTTCTTAGCAATGCATATTACTAATCAAAAATGAAGTTTTGATATATTTACGGTAGGGAATTTACTAAATATTTTCATGGAACATGATCTTTACTTAATATTCTAATGATTTTTAGCATAAAAGAAAAATCTATAATTTTGACCCATACAATGTATTTTTGGCTATTGCTACAAATATCCCCGTGCAACTTAAGACTGGTTTTGTGGTCCAGGGTCACAAATAGTACATTTACTGTACGTGGTTATCACTCATGGATATAACATCACAAAATCTGTCCATTATACAGACACCATGCAGACTGTTAATTTAATTAGACTATTAATCTGTTTTACATTTGATACATGTTTTCTTTTTCAATCTCGCATCCAGAAACTCCTCTTCTCCCTGGGTGGCTCTTTCTTATACTATGCAGATCACTTCAAGCTTTACAGTGGCTTCTGTGCCAATCACATTAAGGTGCAGAAAGTTCTCAAAAGAGGTAAAACAAAAACATAAGCCTCATCTGACATGTCTCGTGGCATATTTCAAAAGAAGCCGAAAGAAGATGAGCCTGGTTCATGTCATTCTCTGATTTGTCTGATGGCAGCAAAAACAGACTGGGCATTCAAAGAGTTCCTGGAGGTGAGAAACCCCACCAAACAGCACTCGTCCACCCTGGAGTCGTACCTCATTAAACCCGTGCAGAGAGTTCTGAAGTACCCGCTGCTGTTGAGGGAGCTGGTGTCTCTCACCGACCCCGAGAGCGACGAGCACAGCCACCTCACAGGTGAGAATCTGTCATCATTTACTCATCTGACTTGCTTTTAAATTCAGTCAGCCTTTAATCCATTAGTGATTCAATTATGAATTCAGTGAGTCAGCTGACATAAATGGTCTCCTTTCTGTCTGGTGCAGAGGCATTAAAGGCCATGGAGAAGGTGGCCAGTCACATAAATGAGATGCAGAAGATCTACGAGGACTATGGCACAGTGTTCGATCAACTAGTAGCAGAGCAGAGTGGCCCTGAGAAGGAGGTGCATACAATTCTAGAATTACTTTTAAAAGCATACAGGGATCATATTATATGCAGTATATTTTCCCTTTTATGATTTCAATATCAAGCCTGTGTGTCGTGTGTCTCAGGTCACGGAGATCTCCATGGGAGAGTTCATCATTCACAGCTCAGCACTCTGGCAAAACCCTCTGCCCTCTTTGGGCCGCATGAGAAAAGACCCTGAACTCACCCTCTTCCGTAAGTCAGATCTGATTTACTGTAACTCTAAAAACCTTGCAGTTTATGCCGTATAATAAATGTATAATATTAAAAAGTCAGTGCAGTAAGTCAGTGTTTTTATTCCTCCAGTCTTCAAGAGTGCACTCATTTTGGTGTATCGGGAAAGCAAGTTAAAGAAAAGAATGGTGAGTTTTGGAATGTAGCACATGGGGTATTTTTATTAGGTCTGTCAGTTCATAAAAATATACATATTTTCATGCTATGCCAAATATTTAATTATTCATGTACTTGAGTATTTGCAGAATACTGATACTTAAGAACATTACATGAACAGATATTACTTTATTAGAGCAGATTGGTCTATTTATTGAATAGACAAAAAAACAATTTAGAAATCAAAATATACACTGCTCAAAATATACTGCTCAAAATGTTGGGCTCTGTAAGATGTCTGTTTATGCTCACCAAGGCTTCAATTATTTGATAAAAACAGCAATATTGTGAAATATTATTACAATTTAAAATAATTGTTTTCTGCATTAAAATGTGATTGTAAAATGTAATTTATTCCTGTGATCAAAGCTGAATTTTCAGCATCATTATTCCAGTCTTCAGAAATCATTCTAACATGCTGATTTGCTGCTCAAGAAACATTTCTTATTATTGTCAATGTTTGTTTGTGGAAACCATGATTTTGAGAAAGAATAGAATGTTAAAAAGAACAACATTTATTTGGAATAGATTTTTTTTTTGTAACAATGTAAATGTCTTTACTGTCAAGTAAAGTTTTATATTAAAAGATTTATACTAAAAGTATTATATTAATTCCTTAAAATCTATCTGACCTCAAAATTTTGAACAGAGGGCATGTATGAATATATTATATATTGTTACATATAGAAACAAATATTTGTTTTCTTTTGATATACTTCAAGCTTAAATTACAGAATTTACATGCAGGTCTGAGGTCAAGATTAATAGTGTTTTTAAGTAACACATTAAATTGACAGTCATGGTTTGGTTGCTGTTTGTAAGTTTTATACTGACAGACAGCTAACAGACATTTGTATGTTTATCCAACTAGACGTCTTCACGACCCGGGGATCTGGATCCTTTTAAATTCCGCTGGCTCATTCCTGTTTCATCCCTTCAGGTCCGACCTGGAAATTCAGCAGGTGTGTGCAACGTGATCTTCCTGTGTAAACTAAGAGATATCTCTGATGAACATGAGTTTGACATGGATTAAACAAGAGCTCTGTTCCTGTCAGAGAGAGAGAAGTAGATCTAAGACAGACATGGTATTCAAATACCACTTGAACACGTCACATCAGAGCTCGTAATAAAAAAAAATAATAAAAAAATTGTGTATCATGAAAGTCTCAAGCCCTTTTAAAAGACCCACACATTGCCAAAATTCAAATCCAGTCCATAGCTTGCTTAAACATCCTACTCTTTCCTCTTTCAGGGTCAGAGAACCCCTGTGTGTGGGAGGTTGTTCACACAAAATCTGAAGTGGAGGGACGACCAGAGATGTCCTTTCAGCTCTGCAGCAGGTAATGATACTGAAAGTTAAAAAAAAACAAAAAAAAAACCTAATAATAAATGAATAACATGAATAAAATACAACCTTATTTACCATGAGCTGATTCTTCTTAGCGTAATACTTCACCCAAAGATGAAAATTCATACTTTAAACATTTATTACATGAGGGTGAGTAAATGTTAAGTAGAATAAAGCAATAAGCCCCAAGAAGCCGTGGTTTACAGTGAATTTATAACCGCTAAGGGGCGTTGTTAGGCACAACGCGAAGCGGAGTCTACTTATCTACTTCGCAGGGCTTATTGCTTTTATAAAACGGTTATTCCATATACGTAGTAAGGTTTCACAGAATAAAACAGAGCAAATAAAGTGTAATGATATAAATCAAAACAGTATTCTTCCACCAAACAATGTAGTTCCTCAGAATCAGTTGTGGTTGCAACAAAGTGGTTGCCGAGCAACACACAGAAGTAAACAAAGGTGTATGTTTGTAGTGTAAACAGCTTCGAACGTGGCTCAACCAATCAGAATATAAATATAAAACTAAAAACGATCCGTTTTATAATTTTCAGTTTGGGGCGAACAATCACTTTAAGGGAGTTTTACGAACTCAAACATTCCTCAACCGTAGTAAAATCACCGTAATCCCTTGTGAAAAAGAAGTACACTTTAGCATACTTTCAAAAAGAGTATTTATTACAGAAATAATATACTTTAAAAGAATATACTGAATATGGTGCGTACAATATCAAATAATACACTACAGTTTAAGTTATAATCAAGTACTTAACATGTGCTTAGTATGTTAGTCAACATCAGAATACTGTACTTATGTAAAGCACAACAAAGTGTACTTCTTTAAAGTAAAACTTTTAACTTGACATTTACAAAGCACACTTATTAAAAGGGTCAAGAAGCAGTCATGAAAGTACTTTCTTTAATTGCATGTAGGTGGCCTTTAATTGAATTCATAATAATACAGATTTTAAAATATACTTTTAAGATTTAAAGTATACTACAAGTTAGGCCTGGGCGATAAAACGGTATCGATATTTATCGATGGTACACCTTCTTCGATATCGATAGAAAAATTGTTCGATAAAGCGCACGATATAGTGACATAGGACTATGAGTGATGCAGACAGCACACACAAACACGAACACATGCTCAAATGAGTGCTGTGCCTGCCTGTGATGAGGAGATTGTGAATAAAGAATGAATATTAGTCGAATTTAAAATAAACATTTGCATTTGAATGTTAGCTGTGCGTCAGGGAGCGTCATCAGTGGCGCGCGAGATGCGATGATGTTGATGTAAGTGACATTGTTGCATTTTAATGTTTTGTTAGTCTAGCCCACGAGACGCGCCGCTGCTACATCATTCAAAATATTAGAGAAATAAAGCTCAATGCGGAGAAGATCTTGAATGGGTTAAAACTAGGCCTGGGCGATAAAACGGTATCGATATTTATTGACGGTACACCTTCATCGATATCGATAGAAAAATTGTGCGATAAAGTGCACGATATAGTGACATAGGACTATGAGTGATGCAGACAGCACACACAAACACGAACACATGCTCAAATGAGTGCTGTGCCTGCCTGTGATGAGGAGATTGTGAATAAAGAATGAATATTAGTTGAATTTAAAATAAACATTTGCATTTGAATGTTATCTGTGCGTCAGGGAGCGTCATCAGTGGCGCGCGAGATGCGATGATGTTGATGTAAGTGACGTTGTTGCATTTTAATGTTTTGTTAGTCTAGCCCACGAGACGCGCCGCTGCTGCGTCATTCAAAATATTAGAGAAATAAAGCTCAATGCGGAGAAGATCTTGAATGGGTTAAAAC
>NW_015558575.1:575242-575579 GCF_001515605.1 Sinocyclocheilus anshuiensis | reverse complement strand
TTCCTGTTTAACACTGTAAAGCTGCTTTGACACAATCAGTATTGTATAAAGCGCTATAGAAATAAAGGTGACTTGAACTATAATGAAAACTATATTACCATCCACACCACACCTATAACGATAACTATATTAGCGTCCACACCATTCTTAGAGTTAGAATAAAGCAATAAGCCCCAAGAAGCCGTGGTTTACAGTGAATTTATAACCGCTAAGGGGCGTTGTTAGGCACAACGCGAAGCGGAGTCTACTTATCTACTTCGCAGGGCTTATTGCTTTTATAAAACGGTTATTCCATATACGTAGTAAGGTTTCACAGAATAAAACAGAGCAAATAAAG
>NW_015558575.1:571949-574811 GCF_001515605.1 Sinocyclocheilus anshuiensis | reverse complement strand
TATCAGAGCAGAGTGGCCCTGAGAAGGAGGTGCATACAATTCTAGAATTACTTTTAAAAGCATACAGGGATCATATTATATGCAGTATATTTTCCCTTTTATGATTTCAATATCAAGCCTGTGTGTCGTGTGTCTCAGGTCACGGAGATCTCCATGGGAGAGTTCATCATTCACAGCTCAGCACTCTGGCAAAACCCTCTGCCCTCTTTGGGCCGCATGAGAAAAGACCCTGAACTCACCCTCTTCCGTAAGTCAGATCTGATTTACTGTAACTCTAAAAACCTTGCAGTTTATGCCGTATAATAAATGTATAATATTAAAAAGTCAGTGCAGTAAGTCAGTGTTTTTATTCCTCCAGTCTTCAAGAGTGCACTCATTTTGGTGTATCGGGAAAGCAAGTTAAAGAAAAGAATGGTGAGTTTTGGAATGTAGCACATGGGGTATTTTTATTAGGTCTGTCAGTTCATAAAAATATACATATTTTCATGCTATGCCAAATATTTAATTATTCATGTACTTGAGTATTTGCAGAATACTGATACTTAAGAACATTACATGAACAGATATTACTTTATTAGAGCAGATTGGTCTATTTATTGAATAGACAAAAAAACAATTTAGAAATCAAAATATACACTGCTCAAAATATACTGCTCAAAATGTTGGGCTCTGTAAGATGTCTGTTTATGCTCACCAAGGCTTCAATTATTTGATAAAAACAGCAATATTGTGAAATATTATTACAATTTAAAATAATTGTTTTCTGCATTAAAATGTGATTGTAAAATGTAATTTATTCCTGTGATCAAAGCTGAATTTTCAGCATCATTATTCCAGTCTTCAGAAATCATTCTAACATGCTGATTTGCTGCTCAAGAAACATTTCTTATTATTGTCAATGTTTGTTTGTGGAAACCATGATTTTGAGAAAGAATAGAATGTTAAAAAGAACAACATTTATTTGGAATAGATTTTTTTTTTGTAACAATGTAAATGTCTTTACTGTCAAGTAAAGTTTTATATTAAAAGATTTATACTAAAAGTATTATATTAATTCCTTAAAATCTATCTGACCTCAAAATTTTGAACAGAGGGCATGTATGAATATATTATATATTGTTACATATAGAAACAAATATTTGTTTTCTTTTGATATACTTCAAGCTTAAATTACAGAATTTACATGCAGGTCTGAGGTCAAGATTAATAGTGTTTTTAAGTAACACATTAAATTGACAGTCATGGTTTGGTTGCTGTTTGTAAGTTTTATACTGACAGACAGCTAACAGACATTTGTATGTTTATCCAACTAGACGTCTTCACGACCCGGGGATCTGGATCCTTTTAAATTCCGCTGGCTCATTCCTGTTTCATCCCTTCAGGTCCGACCTGGAAATTCAGCAGGTGTGTGCAACGTGATCTTCCTGTGTAAACTAAGAGATATCTCTGATGAACATGAGTTTGACATGGATTAAACAAGAGCTCTGTTCCTGTCAGAGAGAGAGAAGTAGATCTAAGACAGACATGGTATTCAAATACCACTTGAACACGTCACATCAGAGCTCGTAATAAAAAAAAATAATAAAAAAATTGTGTATCATGAATCTCAAGCCCTTTTAAAAGACCCACACATTGCCAAAATTCAAATCCAGTCCATAGCTTGCTTAAACATCCTACTCTTTCCTCTTTCAGGGTCAGAGAACCCCTGTGTGTGGGAGGTTGTTCACACAAAATCTGAAGTGGAGGGACGACCAGAGATGTCCTTTCAGCTCTGCAGCAGGTAATGATACTGAAAGTTAAAAAAAAACAAAAAAAAAAACCTAATAATAAATGAATAACATGAATAAAATACAACCTTATTTACCATGAGCTGATTCTTCTTAGCGTAATACTTCACCCAAAGATGAAAATTCATACTTTAAACATTTATTACATGAGGGTGAGTAAATGATAAGTAGAATAAAGCAATAAGCCCCAAGAAGCCGTGGTTTACAGTGAATTTATAACCGCTAAGGGGCGTTGTTAGGCACAACGCGAAGCGGAGTCTACTTATCTACTTCGCAGGGCTTATTGCTTTTATAAAACGGTTATTCCATATACGTAGTAAGGTTTCACAGAATAAAACAGAGCAAATAAAGTGTAATGATATAAATCAAAACAGTATTCTTCCACCAAACAATGTAGTTCCTCAGAATCAGTTGTGGTTGCAACAAAGTGGTTGCCGAGCAACACACAGAAGTAAACAAAGGTGTATGTTTGTAGTGTAAACAGCTTCGAACGTGGCTCAACCAATCAGAATATAAATATAAAACTAA
Source organism: Sinocyclocheilus anshuiensis (assembly GCF_001515605.1). Lineage (NCBI taxonomy): Eukaryota > Metazoa > Chordata > Actinopteri > Cypriniformes > Cyprinidae > Sinocyclocheilus > Sinocyclocheilus anshuiensis. The sequence continues at coordinate 572,496 of NW_015558575.1, read as the reverse complement.
AAACAATCCGTTTTATAATTTTCAGTTTGGGGCGAACAATCACTTTAAGGGAGTTTTACGAACTCAAACATTCCTCAACCGTAGTAAAATCACCGTAATCCCTTGTGAAAAAGAAGTACACTTTAGCATACTTTCAAAAAGAGTATTTATTACAGAAATAATATACTTTAAAAGAATATACTGAATATGGTGCGTACAATATCAAATAATACACTACAGTTTAAGTTATAATCAAGTACTTAACATGTGCTTAGTATGTTAGTCAACATCAGAATACTGTACTTATGTAAAGCACAACAAAGTGTACTTCTTTAAAGTAAAACTTTTAACTTGACATTTACAAAGCACACTTATTAAAAGGGTCAAGAAGCAGTCATGAAAGTACTTTCTTTAATTGCATGTAGGTGGCCTTTAATTGAATTCATAATAATACAGATTTTAAAATATACTTTTAAGATTTAAAGTATACTACAAGTTAGGCCTGGGCGATAAAACGGTATCGATATTTATCGATGGTACACCTTCTTCGATATCGATAGAAAAATTG
>NW_015558575.1:542612-570100 GCF_001515605.1 Sinocyclocheilus anshuiensis | reverse complement strand
GTGACATTGTTGCATTTTAATGTTTTGTTAGTCTAGCCCACGAGACGCGCCGCTGCTACATCATTCAAAATATTAGAGAAATAAAGCTCAATGCGGAGAAGATCTTGAATGGGTTAAAACTAGGCCTGGGCGATAAAACGGTATCGATATTTATTGACGGTACACCTTCATCGATATCGATAGAAAAATTGTGCGATAAAGTGCACGATATAGTGACATAGGACTATGAGTGATGCAGACAGCACTCCTGTGGCCTCGGGAGACAATTAGACCTATACAATAAAGACCTATTTAATCTGCATATAAAACATTACAAATGAGATATTTGTTTAATTTTTATTGTGTTTGATTGTTAAAACAAAAAATATGTGTTGTTTGTCTCAATAAAGTGTGTTAATTATAAATACAGTGGTAAAAAAAAAAAAAAAGAAATTCTATTGCTTTTTGTTTTAAAAAAGGTTATAAAAAATGTCAATAATTATCGATACCGAACGATATGAAACATTATATCGTTGATAATTTTTTTAGCTATATCGCCCAGCCCTACTACAAGTGCACATTTGATACAATTTTGTTTTACACATCTTGTTATGGCTTATTATTGTAAGCTTCTAAATGCAATTTATAAATGTTCTCTCGTCTTGTTTTTGTGTGCAGTAATCTGGAGAACAAGGCTAATGCGGTGAGGGCCATCCGCACTCTTTTGAGAGAGAACGCCAAGCGGACGGCTCCAGCTGAGCGACGATTCAAAGATCTAAATTCTAACTTCACCTTCCCCAGGAGAAGCCACCCAGGAGCGCTTAGAACAAACTCCTGGCAGCGGTTGCCGCCACAGTCAGATGGGCCACAAACCTTAGACTCAGATGAGGGCAGACTGCTTGACGGATACGCTCACTCCGAACCTCCCCTCAGGCCCTCCAGAGGCCAGAGCTCTACTCAGAGCAAGAGATCCACGTTGTGCTCCCTGACCAGCGCTTTGGAAGCTCAACTCCAGAGACTGAACTTTGTGGAGGAGCCACAGGGAATGAGCGAGAGCAGTACCAGCAGCATTCAGGGCAGTCAGGGGACTCTGCTGGACGACACTCCAGGTCTAGACCTCAACACCCTGCTGGCCAGGGACTACAGCGTGCAGAGTTTTGGTTCGGTAGTTAACGAGGATTGTTTTTACGACACGGTCATTGGCATCCAAAAAGCTGCCATCCCCACCCTGTAGAGAAAGTTGGCGCTATAAAGATTAAATGCACTAAAACATGATTATCGTGCCTTGATGTGAACAGCTTTTACACAGCCAGTTTTATATCTGTAGCGCAAAATCTAGTGAGCTGCCTACCTGGATGCCATTTTACAAGATAATAGGCAAATATTGTAGTTATGCTGCCTTCTAAGGCACCTTGCTTTGCTCCGGTTCTAAGGCAGTATCACGTATTCTTATCAGAAATTATCCAAGATGACAGAGTTAAAAAGAAATTGACTATAAATATAGTTATTCAATACTGAGAAGTTTGAAACATTTTTTTGCTTATTTGATCAAAAATACAGTAAAAACATTAATATTATAAGACATGATTATTTTTTTTAAAGAACTGCTTTAATATATTTTAAAATGTTATGTATTCCTGTGATGGCAAAGCTGAATTTTTAGCAGCTTTTTCCTTTAGAAGTCATTCTAATTTGCTGATTTGGTGCTCAAGAAACATTTCTTCTTATATCAATGTTGAAAACATTTGAAAAAAATCTTAATTATTCCAAACTTTTGACTGGTAGTATATAATAAAAGTTAAATTTAACCGGGGTTCTTATAGTCTTGGAAAAACTTGGATATATGAGGATATTTAATAAAATATTTAAAAAATATAAAGAAAATATAAAGAATTTTTATAGACCTGGAAAATTAATAATAACAATAAAAACAATCCTAAAACATTTTTATATGTTATGCCAAGCTCTAAAATATTTTATTGGGTCAAATTGTGAGTAAACAAAAATTTTAAATACGTAATCAGCAAACCGTGAAAGATGGGAAAAGTCATTAAATAAAGAAATCCAATAAATTCAGTGTATGAATTGGTTAAAATGAGTGAGATCCCTAAAGAACATTCAAATCGTGAAACTTTTGGCAATCTGAATCTTATTTTAATAATAATTATTGTAGTTATTTTAATCTCTGGACACTTGACGGTTTCTGTAAATTGGGAAAAAAAAAGGTTTGAAAACAAAACTTTGTCATTATAGCAGATGTACAAAAGGAAACCTATTGTCGTGGACAAATGGGGCCTTGGAGTAAAAAAGACTGAGAACCTTATGTGCGACTGAGAGGAGTGTCCCAAATCAGTCACTTTCATCTGGGTAGTCAGCTCACTGGGGTTTGGAACAGAGATGATCCTGCCTTAAATTCAGAGCACAGTTTACTTATCCAGAGCATTCCATATGTGCTGACACGTGTATTATTAATACACGAGCAAAGACTGCTTCACTGTAAGTGAATACTGTAGCTTTACATTTGTATTTGCTTGTTTGACAAAGGCTTTTCTCAGCTCAAGACTGAAATGGCTTGATTTCACTGAGCTGGGCATGTTTTGATCAACCTGAAGTCTGAATATAGAATATTTTGTCTAAATTATGCTTGTATATGTTTCTTACAGAACTGTTGAATGCAATGTGTGATTTTTATTATTCAAAGGCATGTTTTACATTCCTTAAGTTAAAAACTTAAGATTTCTTTTTGTAGTTTAAGCTTGAAAATACTGTTATTACTGTTAAGATATGAATGTTGATATGCTCTGTTGTCAGTTTTGGCTATTGTAATTTATTTGTAAAAAATATACTGTTATGACTTAACTAAACATACTTTGTGAAAATGATTTTGTTTTGATATTTAATGAGGACTGTGTTCTATAATGTCTTGATATCATGACAATCTTGCAAATATTGATCTCCTAGGTCATAAAGCAAATTCAATATTCAAGCATGCGGGCAGAAACAAGATTTCAGCGACAACTACTTTTTCCGTCCATTATGAAAGCAGAAATGCTGTGTGACAACAAAATTGCAGTTAAAACATACTTTGCATTTAATATGCTTTTTTTTTTTTGGAAAGGTTTATAAATTATTCTTTCAGTCACTCTTTCTCACTGGCTCTCGAAAACAACCTTATTTTAAAAGTAATAGAGAGAGAAAATTGAAATAGGAAAAAAAAAATGCTCAACTGAGTCGTAATTACGAGCCTTTTTCTCTAGCTTTCTTTGTTGAGGATATTTGTGGGCGATGTTCATTGTGTTTGTGGGCTTTGATAGCACATTTCTTTGTCTCTTAGACTGAAGAGAGATGGGAGGGGGTGTTCTGTACTACAAAAAGGAACTTGATTTACATTATCTGAAGCTGTACCAGTGCTTGCCAGGCAGCTGAGGAATAGTGGTAAAGTTTTAGGTAAGCTAAAGTTTTAGTTGTCATGACACAAAACCTTTTTTTCTGTCGACTGTGTATGAGCGTCAAACAAGAAACACAACCGCTGTTTACAATGTTATATGGCTTTGTTCATACCGACAGCGGTTTGCAGCAACACAGTAACTGGAAGTCATTCATTTTCAATACAAATAGCTAATTTTCAATGGCATGAATGAGTTGAGTTTGACCATGCAAATGAGCACTGGTTCTACAGCAGCCACCAATGGGAGGTGAGCTCTCTTGTCAGTGTGTGTGTGTGTGTGTGTGTGTGTGTTTTTTTACTATGTTATGAGGACCAAATGTCCCCACAAGGATAGTAATACCAGTTTTATTTTGGTTCCCACGAGGAAACAAGCTTATAAATAATAAAGAATGACATTTTTTGAAGTGTAAGGGGATAGAAAATACAGTTTGTACAGTATAACATTGGAATGGAATGTCCCCATAAAACATGGAAACCAGTATATATATGTGTGTGTGTGTGTATATGTTTGTGTATACTTATACCCTTATAAGAATATATTTCCTTATAGTGTGTAATAATTTCCCTTAAGAAAGACTTACCCCCGGTTTCAGAGACAAGGCTTAAGCCTAGTCCCAGACTAAAATGCATGTCTGGGCTGTTTGAACTGAAAGAAACTTGCTCTGACATCTCTTAAAATATGTTGTTTTGTCTCAAGATGCAAACCAGTAATGTTTTTTTTTTTTCTCAAAGGCACGTTTATAAAAGATACTTAAATGTCCTAATTGAACTATGGCCTAATCCTGGTTTAACCTAAACCCTCTGTCTGTGAAACCAGGCCTTGGAGTATTAAAGACATATACGTTAGACATATAGGCTAAATCTAAAATCTGGGAAATCATTTGTATCACTGTTTTATATTGTCATTGCCCAGTCCTAAATCTTGCTCTATGGTAAAGCATTAATGCATTATTGACATAACCGTAGGTAAGACTTTCTGTAAAGCTTTTTAAAATTATGCGTATTGCAAAAACGCTATACAAATCAATTTGACTTGTCCAAGTCATTATTAATAATACTTGCCATAAGTAAACCACTTGAAGATTTCTAAATAAACCTGGCATTATGCACTATGAATAATGTTGGCTCTGTGATGAACTGCTAATGTTCCTCTTTTGTAAGCCTAATGCATAAACGTAAAAGTAAATTTTATTAAAAAAAACTACTGTACTTTTGATCAACAGATGCTGTGAGCTTGGGGTCAAGACTATTTGTTTGTCAAGCAATAACAAGGGGAAATTTGGAAAATTTCTGGAAAATTAATGAATTTTGTAATTTTATTTGATTTGAATTTAAATCAAGTTTAAATGGAAATCTCTCAACCGGTACAGATGATTTAAAAGCAGAAAATTGTGGGCACCCTGATTACATCTAACATAAAGTCATAAAATCTAATATACAGTGGGTATAAAAAAAAGAATCGCATTTTAACATTTTAAAATCGCATTTTATTGCTTTACAACCTGAAATGAAGACGGACAGTTTTTGTTTTATCCAGCTGTATTTACTCAGTGCAACTTATAACATCCAAGTGAAAGACATAACACCAACATGTCAGGAAAACAAAAAACAAAAAAACAGAATCACTGAGTTGGAAAATCAATCCGTGTATCATTCGATCATTCGGTTTTTTTATTTAATATTGAAAGTAGAAAAATGAGAAAACGGCTCCTTTTCGTTTTTTTGTTTTTTTCCAAAAAGGAATTGTGGCAGAGATGTAATCCCATATACTTGCATATTTCCATTAGTTGCAGTGGGTATAGAAAAGAATCACCCCCCTTTAAAATAATCACTTTCTGCCACAATTCAGAAAGTGCGTTTTGCACTCACGCGAACGGAGTTTTGTGGAGAAAATGTTTGTCTCGCAAAGAAGAAAGTATTTCGAGCACACAGAAATCAATTTTGCATTTAAAATACGTTTTTGGATTTGTGCAGACCTTCTCTTTTGCGCGTGCAACGTTTCACTAGCTTGCTCACCTGATGCCCGCCCTCAGTGCTCTCTAAATGCCAACGGCTCGCTTGCTCAACACAACCCAGCGTTACAATATGCCATAATTCCAGCCAATCAGAGACGAGGCTGCTAAATTCTGATTGGCTGCCTTGACAACCAGTCACAACATTCCTTGCATTACCTCGACAGCAGAAGAGGAAAAATACAGTGCATGCATAATTATTATGCAAGTTGATATTCTGATCATATTTTTTTGTATATAAATAAAATTATTTAATGCCCATGAGAAATATTCAAAACTAATACAATACTAGAAATTGCGAAGTTAATGAATAACCATTGGACAGCAAAATGCTCAGTGGGTCAGCAGGGTCAGTCAAAAACATGTGGAGAAGAAAAGATGCATGTTAACTGCAAAAGAATTAGGAATTAAGGTAAAGAATTAGGTGTGAAATCACCAGGAACCATTTAGTCTCCAGCACCACCATTTTCTAGAACTGCAACCTACCTATAGTCTCCAGAAGTACAAGGTGTCAGGTTCTCAGAGACTTAGGTTAAGTATAGAATCCAAAAAAATGACCCCAACTTAATAAGAATCACATACTGAAGTGTAGTAAAATACTTGAAGACTGATTTTTTATATATAGGCTTTATAGACATAAGTTGAGAGTGACTCTTGAAGGACCAGCACCACATCCTCTTGTACCACTGTTTGAAGAATTTATCTTCCAGAATCTGGCAGTAAGTTTTGGGAGTTCATTTTTAGTCCATCTCGAGATTTTATCTGTAGAAGATAATCTGCTTAATAATTATGCACACCTGAATATAAGGCGTTTTTCACTTCCAGCCTTCATGAACAATAGGCTAATATATAGGTTATAAGTGATTAAATACAAGATTAATAGTAATTATTAAGATTGATGTTGTTTGGAATTGGTAAAATGTGCTTGGAAAAAAATATAATCAGAATATCAACTTAGCATAATAATTATGCATGCACTGTATTTTGCCTCTTCCGCTGTCATCAGCAATGCAAGGACATATTGTAACGCTGGGTTGTGTTGAGCAAGCGAGCCGTCGGCATGTAGAGACTAGAGAGCACTGAGGGTGGGCATCAAGGGAGCAAGCTAGGGAAACGTTGCATGCGCAAAAGAGAAGGTCTGCACACATCCAAAAATGTATTTTAAATGCAAAATTTGATTTTAGTGTGCTCAAAATATGATATTTCGCATGCAGAATTGTGGCAGAGCTCTAACCCTATACAAGTATGCCTTTTAAGAAACATGAATAAAATATATTTTCAGAGAGCGCAAAGCAAAAAGAAAACAAATGTTGGGAAAAGCAGCCCAAGCTCCTGTTGCCACAGTAACACCTGTGTGGAGGACCATAAAGACGGCCCACCTCTCCAGCACAAACTGTGAATGAGACTACATCCTTATCAACAGAAGCAGCCAGAGGAAGGGAGCAAACACTACTCTGGGGACGGATCTTTATGAGCACTGATGGAAGAGCGTGGGAAGTGGAGAGATCTGTATCTCGCAGTACACGGATCCCAAGGCTGGGCTTTTCCTGCGCTCTGTCTGCTCTGAAATCAACTGACAGAGTGTTGAAGTAATCAGAGCAGACCCGGCACTGCCTAGAGCCTCTTTTCCGCTCTCAAAACCATTCTGAGAGCCTGCCGTTGGGTTTCCAGCCTCATCATTCTCTGAATCAACTGGTTTGGATCTCATTCACAGTTTTTGGACCTTCTGGACTCAAGGAGCAAAGACATGACACAGGTTGCATCCAGAACTGGAGACATCAGAGAAAAAGTGTTAGTCCAGAGTGTGGCTTTGGCACTGGTCTGGTCTTGACAGGGGCAGTAAAAGGAGTGGGAACATGTCAGGCTGGGTACTATGACCGCCTGCGTGGAGCCCGTGGAATGTGCTGTGCTCAGCCACACGTCCACCCAGAGCCCCTCTAATCCACTACCTGGATGTCACACACTTTGTGACTGTTCTTGCTGACTGTACATGTGGAAGTGTGTCGGCATATTCTGGCTTTAGCAGTCAAGAGAGAGGTTAGTGAGATACTGAATTTCTTTCTTTCTTTCTTTCTTTCTAAAAAGAAATAAATGCTTACATAAACTAATATACTGTAAAAAGTGTCTAAGTAATATTGAATAACATTGTTTTTAAGGTATCAGTCTTACAGTTTTGTCTGGTGGATGAAACAAAAAACAAAAACAAACAAACAAAAAAACAATGAAGGAGGGGCCTGACTTGCATTTAGGGACCAGGATATAAGAGGTTTAAGGTTGAGTCACATTTACCTTTGTATGACAAAATGTATTCATCTCAATAGGAATCAGCATTTCACATTGGATTCAAGTTTGTTAAAATACAAACATGCTAATTTGCCATGTTGACCACTACCTAAGAAAACCCTAAAGTCTATTTGGCTCACCAAAGCTGCATTTGTTTGATCAGAAGTGCAAAAAAAAAAAAAGTAACATTACAGTGAAATATTATAGATAATCCAAACACCCTATCAACAGCACAGCCACATACAAAAATCCACTTAAACCACTTAGTAACCACACTGCGACGCTTTACATTAGCAATCACACCAATGTGTGCTACAAACCGCTTAGAGCACCTTTGCTACAACTCATCTGTTCACTAAAAACCACTTAGAACACTTTACATTATATTCGCTTAGATAAAACAAAAGCTCCCTCGGTTTAGTAGATCTTTAAACCATGTGGTCTCAGAAGAAATAGTCTGCTGCCTAAGTTTTTGGACGCAGCCATATTCTTATAAGAATGTCTTTTTTTTTTTAATCGGATTAGATCTGGTCAAATAGCGTTTTTGCAGAACTTTGTTAGATCATATGGCATCAAAAGACATTGTCCATAATGTCAACTAATTTCAATCCTAGGTAACAAAACATACACTAAAAACATTGGGTTAAAAACAACCCAATTTTGGTTATTTTTTAACCAAAGGGCTGGGTATATATACACACAGAACACACTTTGGGTTAATTTTACCCAGCAAATTGTTTATTTAACCCAGCTAATGGGCTGATTCATTTTTACTAGAATACTAACTTATGTTTTACTTCATACATGAATTAATGTTTACAGATTAGCTTAAACCCTCTCAACCTTTGTAAAATACTCCACAAGCACTGGTTTGCATGCTAACTTCCTTTTATATCAACAGCATTGTTTATCATTAATACATAGACTACACCTGTATTTAAACTAGTTTAACAAACATTAGAAGTAAAAATTAAAATGAAGTAATTCACGTGTAATCAACCAGTCTCCATTATTCGGTTTCCACCGTAACGGCACTGGTTCTCGTGGCAGAGCTGGACTGGTGTTTGGTGGGGAACTGCTAACGGCTAGGACCATCACCCAGCATTTCAGCCGAAATATACAGTGACTGCCTCTACCCAAACACTGGGTTGTTACATTTGACCCAGGAGCTGGGTAACAAACTACCCAAACACTTAAACAAATTAGTCCAGTGTATGTACTTGCTAAGTTATGCGTTGCAGGAACTACGAAAACATACACTGAAATTGGGCTGAATGCACATAATCATGCATGACAATTTTTGCACAATAATTTACCTTATTGCACAACCTATTGAAGGCAGACTCTTTGACTGTTGCTGCGGGTCAATTTTAATGGTTTTTCATTTTTTGCCCATCAATGGTGAGGGAGCTCCCATAGCATTGAGAAGATTATGGGTGTCAGAGCTACCTGGTTATATATACACACACCTCATACAGCATGTACGTAGAGCCCCGCTTCCCTTACACCCCCATGACACTTAAGCACATTGATTTTAAAGTTAATAATTGCTTCCATGAATTGCATAGTGCTAATATCAAACTTGTAGCTACTGTAAAACCCAGGTACTGTTGGGCCAAATAGCCTTAGTCAGATTTAGGGGAAAAAAATAAAAATACCTTGCCAATGAACACTTTTATTGGCACTTCTCATCGTTCACAATAGATCAGAGAGTAATCACAACGGGGCCAATGGTTGCTTTCCCTTCCGATACCAGACCTGAAAACAAGTGACAAGATGAGAAGTTGAAGTATACTTTTCAGGTTACCAAAGTTGTTCTTTGATTCAGGTTACCTGAATCAGACAGTGCTTGTCCCTTTCTGCCGAGACCACACGTGGTGTCACAGCACATGCACACCTGGTCATTGTCATCTACAGAAGTCCATCTATAGAAGGCAAACAAAACTGGTTACCCATTTTGAACACCTCATGATACTAGACAAATGAAAATGGGGCAAAACAAATATACCCATTTATGAAGGAGCAAGCCTTGTTCTCTGGACATGTGGGGGTTGAGGCCATGACAGCCTTCAGAGCACAGGTGATGTACACCTACAGAACACCACATGATCAGTAAAACAACTCACAGAACTCACCCACAGAACTACAGCCCAAATTACAATACCAAGCCACGATCATCTCGCTGGAATCTGAAAGCCTCCAACTGAAACTGCAGCTTGTCGTTCTGAACACGATGCATGAAGCTGGAAGTGGAGCCTGTAAGCTTTGCGTCTACCAGGCACCTGAAGAGAAGGGGGGCAAAAAAACAAAACAAAAAACAAACATCTTTTAGGCTGTTTGCAACAGTTTGAGGAGCGGTTCTTCACTAACCCATGGTTCTCAATAAAGGGATATCTTGGAGAGGGGGTGTTCACATCAGGGGCCGCAGTAGCCACACAACCATCCACAAAGACGCACAGAGGAACATGGTTGTACTGCTTCACAGAAGCTTCAAGCTTCAGGAATTGCCCTAGGAAGTACTGATTGGATGGCCTCTCAAACATCCAGTCATCTGTAATGAAAGTCACATTGGCAACACTACCTAGTCACTTATTGAAGTTATAACACTTAAATACATATTACCAGTCATGAGCCTCAAGGAGAACACCAGAACTTCCTCTGCAACTTTAGTTGCAGCAAAAGGAACCCAAGCGGGCAACAAGATATTGCTGCTTACATTATACAACCTATTGGAAGTAGTAAAAGATTAAATGTCAGTTTTGGTTAAACTTCTTAGACAAAGTGGTTTACTACCTTGAATAGTGGCACTCAATTCCAACAGCTGCTGCATCAGCCCTTACAATGGGAGTTCCTACTAAAGCCGCAGGAGTATAGAGGAGGTTGAATGTATACACAAGCTCATCATCTGTCATCTGAAAGCAGTATAAGTGGTGAATTATTGGACAGAACTAATTTTACACAAATTCTACAGTTGACCTACATGCAGCCACTCACCACCAGAGAGTGGTCACATGTCTGGAGCTCATACTCAAATATAAGAACTTCAGCTTCTGGATTCTCCCCTACAGCTGCACAGCCTCCTAAAGTGAGAAATGAAGGATTCACCAGCTGACCAGTACCAAAGAAGTCCTTCTTAACCTCCACATGCACAAAGTTCTCTCCACATTGTGCTGCAACACACTGGGGAGCTATAGGTTCACACTGCTCAAAAGGCACATCTGGCTGTTGGGGTTCTTCTGGTATTACTGGAAAATGCCAGGTCAAAGGTGCCATAGGAGCCTGCATAAGCTGTTTGGACTGACTACTTCCAGGTTCTTGAAGCTTCCATGCATCCACCCCAGCAGGCCTCATCACAGGTCTCAGAGGCCGAAAAGTTGTTGATGCCTGTGGATCTTGAACAGATTGCAGAGGAGCTAAAACTGGCAACTGTTGCTGTTGGAATCTTGACCACTGTGCAAAACTCGTCAACTGCAATAAGCAACAACAATCCAACACAACTAAAAACCACCAGCCTCATTGTCAAAAAAAAAATTTGAAACCTTCAGAATAGCTACTGGTCTTCTCTGATGCCTTTTTCAAGAGCAGGAAGTTAAAATAGCTCCGCCCCCTTTTGACAAGCTTAATGATTTTCCAGACCTGTTTCATTAAAGGTTTTGGACACCCCAAACGAGTACAACCTATTGTTGTTTTGCACCCCAGCAGGCCTCATTGCAGGTCTTGGAGGCCAAAAAGTTGTTGACGCCTTTGGATCTTGAACAGATTGCTGAGGAGCTAAAACTGGCGACTGTTGCTGTTGGAATCTTAGTGGATCCTGGCCTTGTTGAAATCTTGACCACTGTGCCAAACTCAAGTCAACTGCAATAAGCAACAACAATCCAACACAACTAAAAACCACCAGCCTCATTGTCAAAAAAAAAATTTGAAACCTTCAGAATAGCTACTGGTCTTCTCTGATGCCTTTTTCAAGAGCAGGAAGTTAAAATAGCTCCGCCCCCTTTTGACAAGCTTAATGATTTTCCAGACCTGTTTCATTAAAGGTTTTGGACACCACAAACGAGTACAACCTAGAGTCAGGTGGCTCACTTGTTTTGCTTCTGGATCAAACTGTCCATTGGACATCAAGCAGTGAAACAAGAAAGTCCCTAAATAGTTTATTTTACAAAAGTAAACAAACATTTTCTTTAATTCAGACTTTGATAAATATAACCATAAAACCATAGTCCAGCAATATGCAAAATATGTTTTTGGTTTCTAAATGTTTCTTAAATAGTTAGTTTGATGCTCTTGGCAGCCAGTATTTCATTGCACAAAACGCCTTGTGGTTGGTACCAAGCAGCCTTGCTCCCAGTCCTTGTAAGCTTCACTACTCTTAAAAAGATTTGAAGTGCTGTATGTTGAAATGAGTCCCATAGATACTAGGATGCCCTACTATTTCCAGGGGATGCTCAAAGTGCTAATGATCCATGTACACTTTGTGCATTTTAAATAAAATAAAATGTAAGTTTGCAGCTTTAATGTTGAAAATCTACTTCATTCAGTTCATGTTATATGGTCACACAAAAATATTAAAGCTGTGGGGTCATTAGTTGTCAACTGGCAGATCCAAATGTGAGTTTGCAGGCAACTGTAGAACAGAATAAGCCTGGCATAAGTCACCAGAGAGAACTGTCATCTCACTGGAAGATATATTTGAGTGGTTTTCTTTAACGCATGCGATTATTATTTTTTCTTCCAGTTTAACACGTTAAAAATATTTAACGCAATTAACGCAGGGGTGGGGCTAGGGTTGGCCACCCCACTCACTGCTACTTCTGTCTCTTTTTTCTTGACAAGAATTGTTTATTTAAACGCAGAACGTCTTTACGACTACATTAAATGGGAGATTTTACGCACACTCCAACTTCGCCTCAGCGCCAGGCGCTAGTCAAACGAGCTCGGAAAAGGTACAGGTGATGAGGAGCTTCAGTAGAACAACAGTGAACTGCGGTCAGATGAGATGATGTCAGGCCATGTCAGTAAAAACAATTTTTTTTCTTGTTCTGTTAGCCGTTATACTGTACTCGTAGCAATCATGCCATTGTGTGCTACAAATCGCTCAGAGCACCTTTGCTACAACACATCTGTGCACTGAATACAGTAGCAACTGCATAGTGGCATGCTAAAAAGAACACCTTGTGTCTGCACAATGTTGTGTTAAAAACCACTCAGACCACTTTAGAAACCACATGGCAACACGTTAAAAAAAATTCAAACACCTTTAGCGACCACATAACAATGTGCTAAAAACCCACTCAGATGAATATCTTGCATCGTGGTGCCAATTCACTTTTGCATGGGCAAGCAGCACTCACGTTTTCTTCAGAAAGTGTAGAAATACAGTACAAATCGTTATTGGAGTGATTCTTTTTAATTCACTTAAATGATTTTACATTTATTTGTGCACAAGCAGCTTTACAGAAAATCATGACGTTAATGTTAATAAAAATGCCATATAGTTGCATTTAGCACTACAGTTTACATTTTGTGATCATACAGGCATTTAAGCCGTTGAGATTTTCTGTATATAATATATTAATCGGAGTGTACGGCATGTATCTGGGTAAGATGTCTTAATTGTAACCATCTCCAAGAAATGTAGTAGGTATACATCACAATTTAGACATTTAAAGATCAGTACAAACAATGCTGCTTCTCATCTGACAGTAGGTGACAGTGACAGCAGCATTGACAGTGGAAGTAAATGAGTCTGTGACTGTGGAGAAGCAGTGATGGTGCAGGGTTGTGCAGATGTGCTTCCATCACCGGCTGGAACAAGCAGTCCTCTTTGTTTAATGACAGATATACAGCCTCTGCCCCTGTACCATTGCTTTGTGGACCGCTATTGTGAGATGCTCTTTCATTACTGAACCTGTTCACCTCAGATTTTAAGATGTTTAAAAAGCTCAAATAAACTAATTTAGGTTTATTGGTTGTATGAGATGTGATCTAAATGTAGACAAGAAAATTAAACAACTTTGTATTAAATGTAAATCTTTATATATAGGGACTATATATGCAGACCATTTTTATTTACTACATACTTTTTTACTTACTTTATATTTTGATTTACTGCAATTTTATGAGGAAAACATACAACACACACAACACAAACAAACACATCCTGGATAATCAAAGCTCTCAATATCTTGTTTTGCTGATGTGAGAGTTTAAACTGAACGTAATAAGTACAATGAAAAAATCAATAGGTAAATACAGAGTCCAAAATGAAACCTTTGCCACCCATGAAAGAAAGCTGCATTGAGAAAATTGATCAACTATAAATATTTTGAACTAAAAATGAAATTGTATTTTGCATCATTTTATTAAAATGAAACAAAATGATTTACAAACTAATATAAAATTAATATAAGGATTTTTTCCCATTGTGTATTGGTACACCGGTCAAAAAAAAAAAAAACATTCGTAAACATTGTGACATAGTTCCTCATAAACAGTATTTGTTTTGGTGGCTTATGCAAGGGATATTTCATGACATGTCACCACGTGGATAAAAACAAAACAAAAAATAAATAAATAAATAAATAAATGAATAAATGTTATGCATGCTAGACACACTTTGGATGGTAAATTTGTCACTGAGACTGTGCAAGTCATGACAGATATTTTTTTTCACAACACTACAGATAAGAAAGGTTCAGATTACACTGTAAAAAAAAAATCTGTGACATTTACGGTAAAATACCGGCAGCTGTGGTTGCCAGAACTTCACCGTGAAAAATATGGTAGCAACATTTTAGGTTTTACAGACTTAATCTAAACACAATAAAATACCGTATTTCATTAACTGATGTAATGTTAATAAACCAACATATTTAAGTACTAAAATCTGTTTTGAACCATTGTAATGCACTGATAACCCCCAAAAACGGGTGGTGATGAGAAAGTCACATGATGAACTAAAGCTCATCACAAACAGCTTGTCTGCGAGCTGAGGAGGACAATACTTATATATAGAAGGTGCACAGTGTCATTAATGCAAACACTAAACCCCATCATGGTGACACACATGATACTGAAATAATGCAATAAACATTAATTTAACAACATTAGATGTAAGATTAAACCCTAGTGTACACAACTGATAAGAAAAAACTAAAAAGAAACATGTTATTTCAAACAAAAAAAAACATCAAATATGAAGTGTCATGCAGGGAATTCTGGGAGTGTCAATTTACGTTTTTGCACTGTAAATTATACAATGACTTTTCTTTTTCACTTCCAAAAACCGTATTTTTAACAGTATTTTACTGTAGAATCACATTAAATGTAATTACATTTATTCACCGAATATAGTATGGAAACTTACTGTTAACCAGTTAACAGGTTTTTACTGTAGCATTTTTACAGTCTTTTACTGTTAAAATCACAATCATTTTTTAAAACATGTAATCTTGTAACTCTTAATAAAACTACCATCTGACTGGTGAGTATTTGTTCTATTTACTCACCAAAGTCATTTTTACCTTCATTTGGTGTTTAGTAACTGCTAAATAATAAAATGTTTTATAGTCAATAATCTATATTTTTTTCCCATCAACTTTTTCAACAGCTGATTCTTTAGCTTGAAAATTGAGTTTAAATCTTTAGTTTAAGCTTTAATAAGTGCATCTAAATTACAGATTATATGATGACCATAAAAAGAAAAGAAGAATTTATGTGCAGCAACACGTGAGTTGTGGTGAGTGAAAAACATCCCCCTGAGAAAAGTACATTTCCATTTTCTCTTCCCACGCTCTGCAAACAGCTAGAGGCTAAACATGCTGCTAGTACACATGCTCAGTCCTGTGACTCAGCGAAGGAGACTCAGTCACTCTGCGCACATTACAGACTCTAAACATTTCTAAACTAACCATCAAAAAAACATAAAAAAATGTATGTATGAGAAATTTCAAGGATTTATTTCTGCAGTGTCACACTTACTATAAGACCGCTTGTTTGTTGAATGACACAATGACGCAAACATTTTAAAATTCAGTGTATAACATTATAATACTCTGATGCTGTGCCCTTTGTAGCCTACAGTATGCACTGTGCTCAGATGTGAGGAATGAGACAAATAAATAGTTCACTGACATTGGTAGCATGAACACATTAATTGTATTGTTTTTGAGGGTACACACACACACAGTAGAAAGCATAATCATATAGACTACTTTATGATTTATTTCCTATGAGATACTTTACTGAAGTATAGACAAGATTAATTTACATGATTTGTCTCTGTCCACATACAGTGACATAAAACAAAATGATACTTAAAAAGGTACATCAAATTATTGGGCATTCTGAGTGAGTTCATAATTATTCCAGGTGGATGCTGGACACTGGTGGTGGTTGAGGAGATTCCCCCTTCTATGTAAAGCGCTTTGAGTGCCCAGAAAAGCGCTATATAAATGTAAGGAATTATTATTATTATTATTATTATTATTATTCATCTTGTTCATGATATGAATTATTATGCACTGCTGCAGTTTGCATACACTTTCCCTGCATTATGTCATTATGATGTAGTTGTTAGTATAAAATTGATGCATTTTTACAGGCAATACATCTAATTTGTTATCAGATCTTCAAAAGCCAGCTGTGCAGCAACACTAGAGAATCCAGCGCTAAGAACACCTACTAGTAAATAACAATGCAGTGACCTCCAGCGATAAAATTGCTGCCAGTGTGAACATGGCATTACACAAGATTTAAACATAAATGTTTATTGTAGGTTATACTTGAAGAACTGCCTTTGTCCATTTAGCAGCTTTCTCTGACAGCAGCAGAAATAGTGACAGAGAACGTTTCTTTGTAGCAGCCCTGTATGCAATTTCCTCTTTTGCTACTTATCAAAAATGAATCACACCAGTAACCTATTTCTACTGGCCTTATGATAGTGCAGCCATAGATAATTGCCTGCCACATGTAATAAGAATTGATTTCCAGTTGCACATTGTGTTTTTATGCTGCAAAAAAGTATTATCTTCATCTCTCTCCTTGCATTTTACCTTGCATGACATTCCCTATACTCTGTGTTCTCTGACTGAATGACCTTCAAGTGAGGAGTCCAGCGGTACAGTGATTACTGATCACATCCAGTCACTCACAATGGGAAGGAGTGGGGGTTCTTTTATAGGACACTGAAAAGCTTTCAGACTTGTGCTGGGTTGCCAAGGAGATGTTATTTAAAAAGAACGAGGCAGTTTTACAGTAGTTTTTGCTTGTTTTTACAGCAATTCTCTTTTCTTTCTCTTTTCTTCAGCAGCTAGAGGAAATCTCTCCAGAACTGCTTGACACACCATAGCACTCCAGTGAAAGGGTAAATAAAGGTTTTTGTTTCTTCTGAGATGAATGAAACAGAATGCACTCTCACAATGCACTTGTCTTGATCAATTCATGAGATTCATCACCGTTTGAAGGACAACAAAAGATAGGAGTAATTTTCATTCCCTTTCTAATTTCCAAGCTGTCAAATGGTTTGCACAGATAAGGAAAAAAATCAATGAACTCAGACAAAACAGGCCCAGATAATTGGCTAAATTTCTACCTTACAGCGGTTATGTGCCGTTTTTATGCATTCTTGTAACAGCATCATCCATGCCAAAGGGTGTTTCTGCAGCGGCGAAGTTAAAAAACAATTAGCCTTTCAACAACGCTTCAAAGTCACTTCCCCCCAAAACGCTGACTGGTTCAGGGTGCACTAAAACATAAACATCCCAAATGAGGATAGGGTGGGAAAAAATTGCGGCTTTCCCTTTCAGTCATCAGACCCCGTGCCTCATCTGTCAGACCGTCACGCTTGTTCGCTCAGTTCAATTCTCATTCCGTTTTTATCGCAGTCTTGCGGAGCCAGTGCGGAGGAATTATCTGCTGTCAGGTCCTGCACCGGGCTGAAAGGGAAACGCAGCGCACCAAGGGCCACTGCAAGGTGAGAGGGACGGCTGCAGGGGGAAGGGAACGAAAAGTCAGGGACCGATGATGCCGTCTTCCACCATGCAAATGTTTGCATTCATTCTGGCGGTACTGGGAGTCGTGAGTGCCACGGTGGCCACACTGCTACCCAACTGGAAGGTGAGTGCAGATGTGGGCTCCAATATCATGACTGCCATCTCACAGATGCAGGGACTGTGGATGGACTGCACCTGGTACAGCACCGGAGTCTTCAGCTGCTCGCTTAAGTACTCGGTGCTGGCGTTGCCGGCTTATCTCCAGACTGCACGCACCACTATGGTGCTTTCCTGCATGATGGCGACAATGGGACTCTGCCTGGCCGCCCTAGGGCTGAAATGTACTCGCTGGGGTGGCAGCTATCGCTCTAAGGGACATACGGCGATTTCCGCAGGGGCTTGCTTCGTCATAGCAGGGGTCCTGTGTCTGGTGCCTGCATCCTGGTTCACCAATGAGGTCATCACTACGTTTATGGACTCCAAAGTGCCTAAAAGCAGCAAGTACGAGCCAGGCGCAGCGGTGTACGTGGCATTTGTGTCGGCAGGATTCCTTTTAGCCGCAGGCGTAATCTTTTGAGAGGGACGGCTGCAGGGGGAAGGGAACGAAAAGTCAGGGACCGATGATGCCGTCTTCCACCATGCAAATGTTTGCATTCATTCTGGCGGTACTGGGAGTCGTGAGTGCCACGGTGGCCACACTGCTACCCAACTGGAAGGTGAGTGCAGATGTGGGCTCCAATATCATGACTGCCATCTCGCAGATGCAGGGACTGTGGATGGACTGCACCTGGTACAGCACCGGAGTCTTCAGCTGCTCGCTTAAGTACTCGGTGCTGGCGTTGCCGGCTTATCTCCAGACTGCACGCACCACTATGGTGCTTTCCTGCATGATGGCGACAATGGGACTCTGTCTGGCCGCCCTAGGGCTGAAATGTACTCGCTGGGGTGGCAGTTATCGCTCTAAGGGACATACGGCGATTTCCGCAGGGGCTTGCTTCGTCATAGCAGGGGTCCTGTGTCTGGTGCCTGCATCCTGGTTCACCAATGAGGTCATCACTACGTTTATGGACTCCAAAGTGCCCAAAAGCAGCAAGTACGAGCCAGGCGCGGCGGTGTACGTGGCATTTGTGTCGGCAGGATTCCTTTTAGCTGCAGGCGTAATCTTTTGCTTATCGTGTCCTGGAAGAAGAGGCGGTCCATTGGATTCGGGCTCGTCCCACCCTGACAAGCCAAAGCAGCAGAAGCTGAGCCAGGAGCAGCCGACCCGCGACCAACAAAAACAGCAGCTCTGCGAACAGCAGAGCCAGACTGAACCGCCGGAACAAGAGCAGTCGCAGCGAGAGAAACTACACCAGGAAAAGCTACAAGCGGACGATCGTCGGCAAGAGAACTCGGTGCCGGACAGGTTGAACCTGGAGAATGACAAGCAGTACCACTCTCCATCCCGAGCCCGAAATCAAGATGCCAAGGCCGTCTATAGTCTGCACGACTACGTGTAAACAACAGTCATCGACTCCAGGAGCATTTAGGGTTTTCTTGCTTATAAGACTGCCTTTCTTTGTGAGCAGGATAAAGAGGAGGGGAAAAGCAGTGGAGCAGCAGGAGGAATAATGACTTTGATGCTGTTATCAACCCTTCTCATCTGTGCTTTCGCTTACAGCAAGCGAAGCATTGGAGGTATTTCCAAAGCCCCGGAACAGACAAAGTAAGGATTGTGAATCCTCGGGTTCACGGTTTTTATTGCAACTACAAAGTACAAAGAGGGGCCAAATGGTGACGCATCATAAAACTGCAACATAAGAAAGGGGAATTTCTTAAGATATTAATGTTAGGAAAGTTCTGAAGGTGCATTGGTTTGAAAAAAATTTAGCATTGTATTGTTGTCCCATGATTTCATTACCTAGTCAAGCTAAAATGCAAACTCTCGACAGTCCTATTACAAGCAATTTTATCAGCCTTTTGGTAACTGGAATCATGTGTGATTAGCAAGTTTTAATTCAGAAGCTTGTAGATGACACATTAGGCAGTATATGCATGCTGTTTGTAGATAATGCTGTTAATAATGCCACAAAAATGCTTGCAGTTGAAAGCACAGAGCGGATAATCAAGCTTGCACCTGAGGATGTCTCACACCATCAGCTGTCCATTAAATGGTGCGTGTCCTTCAGAAAAGGGATTTTGACATGTCCAGTCCATATTTTTCAAAGAATGGTGATTGGGGGAGGCACAGCAGCAGAGATCGACTGAGGTAATGATGCTCTTTGCTTTTCCATTAGGTACGCTACGGATGGGTGCACAGTGCTCATTTTTTTGCGAGCAGGCACAGATACACCAACACACACACATAAGCTTTCCTTCCCTCCCTCGTACTCCTGCTAGAAGGGTAATGGGGGCTTGCACCCAATCATCATGATGCTGTGCGTCAGTGTGTCGTGCCTGCAGGAAGTGCAGTTGGTCCTGTTCTAGGGCAAACAGGACGCAGTAACACGCTGTTCACACTTTTGTCGAAAAGTAGAACCAAGGTGACAGAAATCTCAGCGGTGGCTTCGGACTCCCCCGCTGGGCAGCAATTACACCTTTGGTCTACATCTCAATTCGGTCAAACCATCTACAGTATTTTCTGATTGCTGTGCTGTTTTCACTTACAGTCAAGCCATTGAATGTTTTTTTCAAAGAGTCAGTGGAAGACAGCAGTGTACGGTATAATGTACCACATTTGACTCAAGCTAATACTAAGTGTCATTGTCAGTGCTGTTTCCGTCGTAATGATGGTCAAGGGCTCCTATTGTCTCCAGAGAGACGCCACAGCAAGACATTTTCTGCCTTTCATTTCTGTCTCACATTTAAGCACACATACCACTCTTTGTGTTTGATACGCATGTACAAAATGCCTTAGAAACTGACGCAATGGCTGAGAGTGACAATGAAAGAGAACAACAAAACCATTTTCTAAACAAAGTGCCAATGGACCATGTCTTACTTTATTGTGTATGTACTGTAAGCTTGATATAGTCATTGGGTTCAATAATCTGAGATCTGAATTTCTGATTACTTATCACTTATATAGAAATAGTGCAGAATAAATGGTCCTTCTTGGGGGTTTTTGTTCTGATGTTTCTCCATTTTAAATGTTTCAAAGTCTTCAATGACAAAAAAATAAAAAATCTCAGATTTCCATTATGGTCTCAGAATTTTGGACTACAATGTAAATGTTCGCACTGAAGTTGAATATGGCCCAAATCTAATTATCATCATGTGACATACATGGGTTTGTATATATATATAACTATATAAGATATATATCACATTGATTCAGACATTTTCAGCTCCTCTTTTGCCTATTTTTTTGTATGTGAACAGAATTTTCTTTTTTCAAAGTGATTCTGTTGTGAACAGATTGAAATTGTGATTCTTGTCATTTTTAATCTAACACAACATTTAGATTTTTTTTATCTTATAAGTTATTTCATTAATCTTTGCTGTGAATAATAAAATAATTGATTTCATTATATAAATGTAATATACAGAAAAGTGCAAAAATATATATTTTTAAATATATGTTGATGTTAATAGAAATCACAACTCTTCTAATGTCCTATTAAAGCAAAATATGATATATTCATTTTTATTATGAAATGTGTTGATGCTTTGATGAACATGCCAGTGAAAGGTGTTTTCCACATGTGGATCAGTTTAGGAGTCACCTGTAAAAAAGGACCCAGTCCAGATCACATTTAAAAAGTCATGTGAAAAACTGCACAAAATAAATCTGAATTGGGTTTGGTTTGTTGTGTGAACAGCCCCAGGAGTCTGTTCATATCAGCACATGTACATTATTTCTGAGAGACAGTGATGGAGAAATACTTGCTATCTATTGCTAAAAACTCTTCTTCTATCATGACACAGCGAATGTTGACTATTGAATGTTGCTTTGTGTTAAATTTGCCATTTTGAATTCTCTGTTTGGCTTGACAAAGCAAGGGCTTCATTTAGTGAATTTATAAACTGACGTGTGGCCAGTAATGATGTGAAACTATAAAATCCAATTAAAGCACATGCCTGTAAAATACAGCAGAACATGTAAGTTTGTTCTTATCATGTACTGATTGTGGAAAACAAGTGTAACACCACCTTCTGTTCTCTAATTTCTATTCTAATGCTCACATCAATGACTTTTTGTACAACTGGCTCTTCTATTTCACATCATTCCCTCTTTGTTGTGAGTTCGTGATCTGACTGCAAACGGCTCTTCATAATGGGGGTGTGTGGTACGAGGTGTCTTGGTTGGCTGCGTCGGCCAGGAGTCAGGCCCGTCCAAATGGGAATCTGAATACTCCTCCGTGAGTGAAACCAAGCATCAAATAAGCTCCATTTACACAGCTGACTGTCCTTCACACAGTGCAGCCACTTTTTCACTAAGCATTCATGATTAAGCCAGGGACACGTCACATACCCCCTCTTACTGATCAGACTAAGGTTAAATCAGCTGTCATATTCATCTGCTACTTTACATGTGCTTTGTTTACACAGATGGAGATACTGTTTATTCTCGATCACGACACTGAAAATGATTCAACAATTCAAATGCTGAGAGTAAGAGACTCATCAAAAGCCATGCTGCATTGTGTTCATGAGCTCTTGGGATCAGCAATAGTGACATATTCATGTTCCTCATATATGTCTTTATTCTTCTTACATGGCACTTTCCATGAATGCAGTGAAGTTTGGTGTTTCATACATTAAAAAGAAAAAAAAAAACTGATCACAAATCAAAATGTAACCTTAAAGCCACATATCTCATATTTGATATGTGTTTTTCTAGGACCATAATTATTATTATATAATTATTAGGACCATAATTATGTCGCAATGCAAAAGTATTTTTGCGTAGATAATTTCAAAATGAATATTTAACTGATTTAAGCAACTTACTTACCATTTTATAAATTATTTATAAAAAAAAAAAGTTCAACGTGTGTGCATTAAATATTATTATTTATATTTTTTATATAATTTAAAAATATTATATTTTATTATATTTATATTTTTTATTATTTAAATCATCATTTTACTGCATTGAATCATGATGTATTATGCTCACCACAATAAAAGTGATCATCAAATAATTTAATAATTTAATAATTAAATTAATTAAATGTAAATATTACTTTACTAAGAAACTTTTGGAGTGTGAAGGGATATTTATAATTACATTTTAATACATCCATCCTGCTCTATTATTTTTAAAATCTTTTTGTTTTCACTGTCTGTTTTATATACATTGTGTGTGTGTGTGTGTGTGTGTGTGTGTGTGTGTGTGTGTGTGTACACACACAAACACAACTGTTTTGAGTACCATCAAAGTAAAAAGGTTCCTTTATGAAAAAAAAAATATATATATATATATAAACAGAAATGTTTGAAAATTTTCAAAGGTTATAAATGAAAAAGAATAAAAAAAAATGCTGAGATCAGTTTTTTTATGTCTAAATGTTTGATTACTTGAATGTGGGTAAAAAAAAAAAAAAAAAAAAAAAACTTTAGGGCAACCAATATGAACTTATCATGAAACAATGCAAACACGAGCTATTTGTAAGATATGAAGATAATTTAATTAGTGACCTCTGCTGTGAACAGTTGAGCTCACCCACTGCCAAACCTCCTAAAGCGCAATTATTTCAGACGGGCTGCATATGAGAACTGCTCCTGCGAGGCTTCTCCATCTGTCTCACATAATGAGCTAAATGATCTAACATATTTAAAAGGGGTCACTTTGCAGGTGTGCCATGCTGAAGTGGTGTATTTTTAGTGTTCAACTTGACATTTTGACAAATGGAGTTTGACTTCCCTGCAGGCAATAACAGAATCAATTCCTGTGTGTATTCTGCCACCATGTGACAGTTTCCCCCCCTTTTTTCATCTATTGCTTTATTGCTATGGGCAAGAACTAACACCAAAAACTAAAACGGAGGAGAATGAGTCTAGAACAGAAATTATATTTTGAACTACAGTATTTGAAACCAACATAAATAACCACCGTGACAAGAAGCCCCTCTTATCTGCATAGGTTGTATAAAATATAACTGACTACATACGGTACATACTTGTGTACCACGACGCATGTGTTTTTGCTGGTTGTTCCTGCAGGTAAGTTGTTGTTTTTTCTCTCAAAGATTAAGCCATGCAGGTGCAGGTGCTTACAGCAAGTACACCGAAGCTGCAAATGGTTCATGAAATCAGTAAGAGACGATAGACCATAAAATATCAATACATTCAAGAGGACCAATCCTCAAATTAAAATATCAGTCCTAGGTTTTAACTAGTGATTTTTTTTTTGGCATCAAAATGAATGCATAAAAAGTTCAAGTACAACTATTTATTTATTTATTTTTTATTAGAATTCAAATAATTTGCATTGATTTTAAACCTATGAAACCTATATATATATATACACACACACAAACAAATGTAATGTTAAATGGCTATAATTACTCATTTTGTTCTCAGAAGTTGAAAACTAAATCTAGATGACATTAAACAAGTATTGTTTAAAATATACATCATTTATGTTGGATCTATATTAATTTGGGTTTCATTGTGTTAATATATTTATTATTACACATTTTAATGAATTGCACCTAACATCACTAACCACAAATAATCACATAAAATTGAGCTGTTAATTAGTTACGTTTTTAATCAATTCACAATATTAAATGTTATACTGTTAACTATTTGTGTATTTTATGTAGTAAATAAGTTGGCTTTTTTTCAGTATTTTACTGTAGTTACTTGCAGTTTGTTGCCTTAATTGTTTTAAAAAGTAATTTGCTTACATACACACATATACACATATATATGCTGAACAAAATTATAAACGCAACACTTTTGTTTTTGCCCCCATTTTTCATGAGCTGAACTCAAAGATCTAAGACTTTTTCTATGTACACAAAAGGCCTATTTCTCTCAAATACTGTTCACAAATCTGTCGAGCCATCATCGATTTGTAACAAAATGGCCTCACATGCAAGGAAATTTCTTCAAAGAAAATTGCACCTGAAAGAACCATTTACAGGATCTTCAAGAACTTCAAGAAGAGAGGTTCGACTGCAGTGAAGAAGTCTTCAGGACGTCCAAGAGTGTCCTGCAAGCACCAGGACCATCTCCTCCTGAGGAGTCAGCTACAGAATTGTGTCACCACCAGTGCAAAGCTTGCTCAGGAATGGCAGCAGGTTGGTGTGAGAGCATCTGCACACACAGTGAGGCCAAGACTTTTGGACAACGGCATGGTGGCAAGAAGGGCAGCAAAGAAGCCACTTCTCTCCAAGAAAAACGTCAAGGACAGACTGAAATTCTGCAGGAAGTACAAGGATTGGACAGCAGAAGACTGGTTCATCTCTGATGAAGCTCCCTTCCAACTGTTTGGGACATCTGGAAAATCAATTGTTCGGCGAAGAAAAGGTGTAAGCTACCATGAGTCCTGTGTTGTGCCAACAGTGAAGCATCCTGAGACCATCCATGTGTGGGGTTGCTTTTCAACCAAGGGAGTGGGCTCTCTCATAATTCTGCCCAAAAACACTGCCATGAATAAAGAATGGTATCAAAACGTCCTGCAAGAGCAACTTCTTCCAACGATCCATGAGCAATTTGGTGATGATCTGTGCATTTTCCAGCATGATGGAGCACCATGTCACAAAGCAAGAGTGATAAAGAAGTGGCTCAAAGGTTATTACATTGAAATTTTGGATCTGTGGCCAAGCAAATCCCCGGATCTCAATCCCATAGAGAGCCTGTGGTCAGTTCTCAAAAGGCGAGTGGACAAGCAGAAGCCCACAAATTGTGATCAACTCCAAGAACTAATAAGGCAAGAATGGAGAGCCCCCCAGGGTAAACAGAACAGAACCAACATAAATGTATTGCAGATATCGTTAATGTTCAATAATGTTATGTACACATTTTAGAATTAGTCTGATTCAAAGGAGAATCAGAAGGCTGAATCCTGACTGACAGAGGAGGAGTTGGGGATGGAGGAGGGTAATTAGCTATTGAGCAATGCGAAAACTGCTGATACTACTGCGGGACCTTATATATGAATACTTAGGTGTCGTATTCCCATAGGTTGATGGGGATCAGCTGAGAGTCAGCTGATGCGAGCTTGACTAACGTGACCTGCCAGAACTAACGCTACGCTTGATTTTCAGAGGTGCCAAAAACAATAACTTCCGATTTATCTGAATTCAGGAAAAGGACATTTTTTGAAAGCCATGATTTGACGTCATCCAGACACGCTGATAAACTAAGTGCATGCTTATTTTCCGAGTTCACAGGCAGATAGATTTACATATCATCAGCATAACAATGGAAAGAAACGCTGTGTTTCCTAAAGATGGACCCCAAGGGAAGTAGAGAGAAAAGAGAGTAGGTGCTAGAACAAATCCCTGAGGAACACCACAGGTTAGATTGCCTAAAGAGGAAGTGAAGTTTCCTATTTTAACTGAGAAAGTTCGGTTTGTTAGGAAATGGGATGCATTATTATGATTGGTAAATAAATAAAATGGTCACCAATAATGTTAGGGGATCCAGTGCAGTAGGGAAGACTTGCTACCAAAAGTTGAGCAACTTAGTATTACATTTATTTTAATTAAAAACTGTGATATTATATTTTAGCCCCATTTTACCACACTAAAAAAGGTCTTCCATGACAAATTTGTCCTTGGAAGTACAAAAGCTGTACCTTCATGGACCTTGTTTCTTGATCAGTCTTGCTTCCAGTGGTGAAGACGGAGCTGTGCAGATGAATCCACTAGAGGGCGTAACTGACTGTGATTTCAATGGCCAGATCTTCGCATCACTGTGAACATGACAAACTACAGTACATCAAGACCAATAATCAAAAATATCATGCATTTACTTTCTACTGCTGATGAAGCTTCCAGATTTAAAACAAATATTAGTTATTTAGTTTCAGTTATATTTTACACTAAGACCAACAAATCTAACAGATTAACTATTTAATAATGTTTTAATTACATGTCTCGTTTGCTGAATAATTTATTAATCTTTGTTATAACAAATTTATCTAAACACAAGAAGAATTTTATTCAGTAAGTATTGCCTCTTTGTGGGCATGAAATGTTACAGATATGGTTAAAGAAACTGGTCCATTTGTGTGAAATGCAAAACACTTTACTTTTTTAAATAGTTTTTATCAGAATATTAACCAACATCACCATTCATCACCTTTGAAAAGGATTATATATAAAAAAACATTAACTGAATCCTGCTTCTACTGACATATTGTGATATTAAGTATTCAATAAAACTGTGTTCAATGTAGTTTTTTTTTTTTTTTACTTTTTTTTTTAATTCAGAATTTTCACTTACTCTCTCTTCAAACCTGTTATTGTCACAGTCTGTTATTTAGTGTACAGGAGGACATCGGACAATTTCTAGGCATGATTACATACCTGGTCCATACTTCAGCCCACAGTACAGTCAGAAACACTTGATTGTCTCTTGGGGAAAAAAAAAAAAAAAATAAATAAATAAAAACCTGAATAAGAACACTGCTGGGAAAGATTTACATTTACATTTAGTCATTTAGCAGACGCTTTTATCCAAAGCGACTTACAAATGAGGACAACAGAAGCAATCAAAACTAACAAAAGCACAACAATATGTAAGTGCAAATGACAAGTCTCGGTTAGCCAAAAATAAGTACACGTAACAAGGTATTGTTATAAGGTATATATATATATATATATATATATATAT